>NC_135983.1:16103380-16235880 GCF_053455715.1 Rhinoraja longicauda
CAGGGGAATCTGAGCAAGACGTCCATCTAATCGTATTTGGTAAGTTTTGGAAAAAAAATGACATTTCCCCACAATATGAAAGACCCATACAGTGAGCAAGTATTCCATCGGTTTATCCCTTTCAAGGATAATAAAAAGCATTTTCTTTCTTGACCCACAATTTCAATGAACCAGTGAGATGAAGAGTCAGGAAGTCATGATATGGCTTTATAGGAGTTTGGTTGTTATGTTTGTGTGCCATTGTATGTTCGTTCTTAGTACCTGAACTGATGTACAACACTTTGGTCAACGTGGGTTGTTTTTAAATGTGCTGTACAAATAAAATTGACTTGACTTGACTTGGTTAGGTAGCTTTTGGAGTATTGTATGCTGTTCTGGTTGCACTTTTACAGGAAGGATGTGGTGGCTTTGGAAAGGTTGCAGAACAGGTTCACCAGAACGATACATGGATTAGGGGACGCAGCATCTCAGGAGAGAAGGAATGGGTCGAGACCCTTCTTCAGACTGACCCGAAACGTCACCCATTCCTTCTCTCCCGAGATGCTGCCTGACCTGCTGAGTTACTCCAGCATTTTGTGAATAAATACCTTCGATTTGAACCAGCATCTGCAGTTATTTTCTTACACATGGATTAGGGGATATCAGCTACGGAGGGGTTGGGCAGACTTGGAATGCTTTCTCTGGAGGTCATGGGGAGACCTGACAGCAGTGTAGACCAGGTTTACGATGGGCCAAAGGGACTGTTCCTGTGCTGAACTGTTTGATGTTTTAAGTGGAGACAGGGAGATCCCAGACCTCACAGGGCAAGTGCAAGTTATGGGAAAGGTAGAGTTCTCTATTCTTCATCCTAATCTCGCCCTGTTAATAGTCATAGTTGTACAGCATGGAAACAGGCACTTTAGACCGCCTTGTCCATGTTGACCAAGTTGGCAAAAAGGGCTAGTCCCATTTACCTGCATTTGGCCCAATGCTCTCCAAACCCTCCCGATCCATATAGCTGTCCAATTGACTTTAAAAATTCCTAATTGGATCCACTTCTATAGCTTCCTCTGGCAGCTCCTCCCACATAGAGATAGATGACCCTTTGAGTTAGAAAGTTACCTCTGAGGTCCCTCTGAAATCTCTCCTCTCTCAGCTTGCTCTCTAATTTTAGAAAAATCTACCCTGTGAGAATGCTGTGAGCATTCATCTTATCCATGCCCATCTTGAACTCATGCACCTCAATAATGTCACCCCACAGCGTCCTAAGTTGTAAAGAAAAAAGTCCCAGCCACTCCCTATAACGCAAGGCCAGGTAACATCCTGGTGAATCGCTTCTGTCTTTTAGTCAAGTCTTTTATTCAAGTCTTTTAGGACCGAGATGAGAACGTTTTTTTCACACAGAGAGTGGTGAATCTGTGGAATTCTCTGCCACAGAAGGTAGTTGAGGCCAGTTCATTGGCTATATTTAAGAGGGAGTTAGATGTAGCCCTTGTGGCTAAAGGGATCAGGGGGTATGGAGAGAAGGCAGGTACAGGATACTGAGTTGGATGATCAGCCATGATCATATTGAATGGCGGTGCAGGCTCGAAGGGCCGAATGGCCTACTCCTGCACCTATGTTTCTATGTTTCTATGTTTCTGCACCCTTCCCCACCTAAACTCTCACTCTGTCACATTGCAATGTATTGGACCAGGATTCAGAGGGGAAATTAAGAAAGGAACTGTTTGAGGTTGTGGACAATCACAGAAGAAGGGTCTCGACCCAGAAACGCCACCTATTCCTTTTCTACATGAGATGCTGTCTGACCCGCTGAGTTACTCCAGCTTTTTGTGTCTTATCTTCGGTTTAAACCAGCAACTGCAGTTCCTTCCTACACAGAAAATTGTCAAATAGACCCAATCCATCATAATGCTCCAGATATAACTGGGTTCAATGTGCTTCATGATATATAAAGCTACTCTGTGTACATTTGTCCAGCTATTACATCTCAGAACATGTTTATAAAGTAATTTTACGTTGAAAGATTATTTTGTACTGTTTGGTTTTTGTATTTCAGACCTTCCTGTTATCGATGCGTCTGTTGATACAAATAAAAGCGTCATTGTGAATCGCTCAGTGTCATTTAACTGCACTGCCACAGGAACCCCAGCTCCTGGTGAGTCTGAAGTCAAACCTCGTTGTTTGAGTCTCATTATTCCTTTATGCCTTGGGGCTATGACAGAGAAATGGCTTTGTAGTTTCAACAGAACTTCAAAACAATTAGAAATGTAGTTGGATATCCAGAATTATGGGCGGCTCGGTGGCGCAGTGGTAAAGCTGCTGCCTTACAGCGCCAGAGACCCAGGTTTGATCCTGACGAGTACGGAGTTTGTACATTCTCTCCGTGACCTGTGTGAGTTTTCTCCAGGATCTCTGCTGTCCTCCCACACTCCTACATCGTACAGGTTTGTAGGTTCATTGGCTTGGTATAATTATAAATTGTCCCTAGTGTGTATAGGATAGTGCAAATGTGTGGGGATCGCTGGTCGGCGCGGACTCGGTGGGCCGAAGGACCTGTTTCCACACTGTATCTCTGAACTAAACTAAACAAAAAAATGTAGAAATGTGTTACCTGCACATATATTATTTAAGCCTCTCCAAAAATGTTTTTCCTACCCTGTTGGTATCATTGCCAGTTCTTAAATGGCACCATTGTAGTTGTCATGCATTTGCCTCCCGTCTATCTCTGCCATTTCACACTTTTTTTTTGATGGCCTGGGTTTGAAAGTATTCAAGTTCAAAGCTCATTACCCGTAATGTATCGCTAGACTTGTGGGGCTTCGATACAGTTATCTCGCTTACTATCTCTGATGCTAACTGATCGTTGTTCCTTCATTATTTAGTGTTGACTTGGCTCAAGGGGAACCAGTTGATCACAAGTACGGTGGGTGTCAGTGTGCTGGAGGATGGAGGTATTCTACAGATACACAGTGTCCAGGTGTCCGATAGAGGCCTCTATCGCTGTGTGGCATCCAGCATGGGTGGCAGCACAGAACTGCGATATACTTTACAGGTTTATGGTGAGCTGGATTCTATATCTCTTAATGTGAAGCAGTCTGACTTAATACATATCATTAAAACACAAATCAGTGGAGGAACTCAATGGATCAGGCAGCATCTGTGGAGAGAATGGATGGACAATGTTTTTGGGTCTTCATCAGTCTGAAGAAGGGTCTCGACAACAAAATGTTGCCTGTCCACTTCCTCCACAGATGTTGAGTTCCTCCAGCACTTTGTGTTTTGCTCAAGGTTCCAGCATCTGCAGTCTCGTGTGTCTCATTATAACATATAATTCCTCATTCAATTAACTTAGCAGCAATGTTATGGGAAAAGTACTGAGCTGCGGCCAACTTTTCCTCGGTGTAGTAAAGAAAGCCAGAGCAAGATTACCTTGCACTGTTTTAGCATCCGGCACGTATTCGAAATTCGGCGTATCTCCAATTACTCTTCCCAATTTCTACGCATGCACTATAGATAGCATTACAGTTTGGTATAGCAATTGCTTTGCTCTAGACAACAAGAAATTGAAGAAAGTCATGGACACAGCATAGTCGTTCACGTAAAGCAGCCCCCCCCCCCCCCCCCTGGGCCCCCATCAACTCCAATCTACACTTTACACTGCCTCAGAAAAGCAGCCAACATAATAGAAACATAGAAACATAGAAAATAGGTGCAGGAGTAGGCCATTCGGCCCTTCGAGCCTGCACCGCCATTCAATATGATCATGGCTGATCATTCAGCTCAGTAGCCTGTACCTGCCGTCTCTCCATACCCCCTGATCCCTTTAGCAAAAAGGGCCACATCTAACTCCCTCTTAAATATAGCCAATGAACTGGCCTCAACTACCTTCTGTGGCAGAGAATTCCACAGACTCACCACTCTCTGTGTGATGAAATGTTTTCTCATCTCGGTCCTAAAAGACTTCCCCCTTATCCTTAAGCTGTGACCCCTGGTTCTGGACTCCCCCAACATCGGGAACAATCTTCCCGCATCTAGCCTCTCCAACCCCTTAAGAATTTTATATGTTTCTATAAGATCCCCCCTCAGTCTTCTAAATTCCAGCGAGTACAAGCCCAGTCTATCTAGTCTTTCCTCATATGTAAGTCCCGCCATCCCAGGGATCAATCTGGTGAACCTTCTCTGTACTCCCTCTAAGGCAAGAACGTCTTTCCTCAGGTTAGGAGACCAAAACTGCACACAATACTCCAGGTGCGGTCTCACCAAGGCCCTGTACAACTGCAGCAGAACCTCAAAGACTTTTTTCACCATTGTATCCCCTCTCCTGTCAGACAGAAATCACGGACCACCAGACTCAGGAACAGCTTCTTCCCCTCCGTTATCAGACTCTTGAACCTCTCATTTGTTGAAGGTGTATCCCAAATCTTCCAACCTACCTCATTGCAGCCCTTGCACTTTATTTTATCTGCACTCTCTGTAGCTGTGACACTACATTCTGTACTCTGTTTATTTTCTCTTTTTGTACTACCTGTTGTACTCATATATGGTATATAATCTGCCTGGGTAGCACGCAAAACAACATTTATCACCGTGCCTTGGTGCAGGTGACGAAAATAAACCGATACCAAGGCACCGCTATCTGCGAAATATTGGCTGGATATCTGGGAGAGGGTCACTGATGGCTCTGGTTGACCCATAATCTGGAGATATCAAACCAGAGAAGCAGAACAAAGAATTTTAATTAGAAAACAGCACTTTGGCTCTTACACTCCCATACAAATGACACACACCAAATCGCAATTGTATCAGTTTCCTCTTGATCTTTCCAGCAGCACGTTGTGTTTGATATGCAGACTAGTTTTGCTCAGTCCCTGCATTAGTACTAGTATCAAGGCCATGGAGTCATACAGCATGGAAACAGACTCTTCCGCCAAACTCTGCCTTGCCGACCAAGATGCTCCATTTATGCCACTCCCATTTATCTGTGTTTGGCCCATATCCTCCGAAACTTTTCAAATCCATGTACCTGTCCAAATGTCTTTTAAGTATTGTTCTTGTACCTGCCTCGACTACGTGCTCTGGTAGCTCATTACATATAGCCACCACCCTATGTGTGAAAAAGGTTGCCCCACAGGTTCCTATTAAATCTTCCCCCTCCCATGTTAAACCCAACCTCTCTATTTCATGGTTCTACTACCCTGTGAAAAAGGTTCTGTGCATTCACCCTGTCTATTCCCCTCATGATTTTGAACATGTTCTTGCACGGCTAATCAGCCTTGTTTCCTCACTAGAGTGTGTGCCCTTCAGTGTCTCCCAATGTCATACTGAAGATACTAACGGTACCTGTTCCTTCATCAAAGGGTTGCATGTGTTCCTAGTAAAATGTCGGTTCTCGCTTTCCATTTGCAGTCCCACCGGTGGTCTCAGCAGTTTTGGACAAGGTCTCGGTCCTTCAGAACAAACACGTGGACCTCCAATGTGAGGCTGCAGGGATCCCTGAGCCTACAGTGACGTGGTTGAAAGATGAAACTCTTGTCAATAAGATGAGTGAAAGGCTGAAGGTCGGTGGAGTTTGTTTTCCTAGATCTGAATTGATGGTGATTGTTGGGCACACAAATGTACCCAAAAGTAGATATCTCAAACAGGTTACAAGCTACCAGTGCCAGCATTGAACATTAAACCTCAGAACCCTCCTTGTCTCTCCTGAAGTAGATTTAGATTTTTTAGATTTAGAGATACAGCGCAGAAACAGGCCCTTCGGCCCATCAGGTCCGCGCCGCCCAGCGATCCCCGCACACTAACATCATCCTACACACACTAGGGACAATTTTTTACATTTGCCCAGCCAATTAACCTACATACTTGTACGTCTTTGGAGTGTGGGAGGAAACCGAAGATCTCGGAGAAAACCCACGCAGGTCACGGGGAGAACGTACAAACTCCGTACAGACGGCTCCCGTAGTCAGGATCGAACCTGAGTCTCCGGCGCTGCATTCGCTGTAAGGCAGCAACTCTACTGCTGCGCCACCGCGCCACCCTGTAAGTAGCTGGTTGCCAGTCTAGAGTGTTTAGTTTAGTTTAGAGATACTGCATGGAAACAGGCCCTTCAGCCCACCGAGTCCATGTTGGCCATTGATCACCCATTCAGACCAGTTCTATTTACTCCTACTTTTGCATCCACTCCCTACACACTCAAGGCAATTTTCAGGGGCCATTCAACCTACAAACCCGCTTGCTTTTGGGATATGGGAGGAAACCAGAGCACTCGGAGGAAACCCACGCGGTCGCAGGGAGAACATACAACTCCACCGAGACAGTACCCGAGGTCAGGATCGAACCTGGTTCTCTGGCGCTGTGAGGTTGCAGCTCGAGCAGCTGCACCACTGTGTCGCCCTTTAATTGTCATATATACTGACAACAGAACAATGAAACTCTTACTCTGTAAACGTAATAACACATCGATAAATATATAATAATCAAAAATACAATAAATTAATAACCGTGTTGTATTATGAGTATAAGGGTGAATCTGTAGAATTCTTTGCCACAGAGGGCTCTGGAGGCCAAGTCAGTGGAAATTTCTAAGGCAAAGATAGATATATTTTTGATTAGTACAGGTGTCAGAGGTTATGGGGGAAAGGCAGGAGAATGGGGTTAGGAGGGAGAGATAGATCAGCCATGATTGGATGGCAGAATAGACTTGATGGGTCGAATGGCCTAATTTGAATGGCCAAATGTTCTATCACTTATGACCTTATTTGGCTTTTTGGGGGGGGTTTGTTTGTATTTATACTTACCTCTTTTTTTTCCCTTCTGCAACTACCTTCTTTTCAGGTGATGTGGTTGCATTCTCTTTGTGCCTTGATTGTTTTTGCCGCAAGAACTGAGAATGTTTTCTCCTTGTGTAGTTTTTCTCGAACGGCCAGATTCTGTCCTTGGCCAGCGCCCATCGCTTCGATTCAGGAACGTACACTTGCATTGCTGCAAACTCTGCTGGAGAGGACCAGGCGGAGATCCATCTGCAAGTTTATCGTAAGTGTGCCTTGAATTGAGGCTGAGATTGGGTGCTGAGAGCCCCTCCTCTCCCCTCTTCACTTGGTAGAGGCTCTGCACTCTCCTCTTCGTTGGCAGTGAACTCAGTAAATCACCACAGAGTTAGCTACTGACACGGAGTCACCCCATCCTGAGACATCCTTTGTCCTTTTCATAAGGCATTAGATATTAACAGTGTTTGGTGTGTGCAGATTCCACTTGTTGCAAAGGGTGCAACTTTCAGCCAGATACTCTTGAACAAAGACCAAAGGTCTAGAGGAGACGCAAGGAACTGCAGATGCTGGAAACCTTGAACTAAACACAGTGCAGGAGGAAATCAAAAGATCACAAAGCAGAGAACAGTACAGCATTGGAGCAGGCCTTTTGATTCCACAAAGTCGCTGTCGAACATCATGCAAAGACCAACTCTAACCCTCCTGCAGGCGATCAAGATCCCTGCATCCCGTGCCTGTCCAAAGGCACTTGGATGTGGGTCAGGCAGCATCTGTGGAGGGAATGGACAGGCAATATTTCGGACTCACTGAGCTCCTGCAGTGCTCTGTATTTCACCCGTGATTCCAGCATCTGCAGTCCCGAGGGTCTCCAGTGAGACACTTTCCTTTGAAAGGTCACAAACGTCACTCAAAGTTCTTTGTACAACAGACTTGCTCGTTGAGGGATCGAGCAAGGTTTAATTTTACCTCTTTTGATCTTGTAGTTCCACCGACCATCCTGGGGGAGGAGCAGAATGTGTCCATCACTGTGAATGGTTCTGTCAGCTTGGAGTGCCAGAGTCGAGCGGTCCCTTCACCCACCCTCACCTGGACAAAGGATGGACAACCTCTGGCCAGGCACGCTGGCCTGGTGTTCAGCCAAGGCGACAGTCTCATCCAGGTTAGAATTGCCACGGAGTCTTTGGTCTTACTATGAAGAGCTTTGCCTTGAAGCTTGAACCATGGCATCTGGGAAAATAATTTGTATTTTTATGTTGCCTTTTCACCTCAGGAAGAGCCAAATTCAAATAATTTGAGAAACATGGCAGCCAATGGATGCACATCAAAATCCTAGAAATAACGCCCAAACTAATGGTCAGTCTGCTGAGACCTTGGTTGGTGAATAAATAGGTGGATGATTTGGTGTACACCCGGACGATCTCCATCCCTCCCCTTTCAAAACAGCACCATAGCATATTACAGGCCAAACCAGCCTGGCTCTATTGATTTGTGGGGTCGTAGAGCCGTACAACATGGAAACAGGTCTTTTCGGCTCAAATCGTCTATGCCAATTTGGCACACTGGGCTAGTCCCATTTGCCTGCATTTGGCCAATATCCCTCTAAAACCTTCCTATCCATATAATCTGTCCAAATGGCTTTCAAAAGTCATAATTGTATCCACTTCTATAGCTTCTTCTGGCAGCTCATTTTCAGATACGGATTCTGAGTGAAAAAGTTATGCCTGAGGTCCCTCTTAAATGGACAAGGTGGGCCGAAGGGCCTGTTACTGCGCTGTACGACTCCATGACTTTGACTCTATTCCCCCCTCAATCCTCCCTTTATAGACAATTGACAATAGGTGCAGGAGGAGGCCATTCGGCCCTTCGAGCCAGCACCGCCATTCAATGTGATCATGGCTGATCATTCACAATCAGTACTCCGTTCCTGCCCTCTCCCCATACCCCCTGACTCTGCTATTATCAGCTTTTGTTGTTCCCTTCCATGGTACTCCAAGGTCACTTACTCCTTAACACTGCTTCATTGCATCTCCAGGTGTTTGAACCTTCAGACAGAATGAATGCTGCGGCTGAATCAATTACCTGCCCCAGTTATAATCTTTCAAAGATCCCCAGTAAAATTCTCTGTTCTTATTCCCTGTATTATCTAGGTTGTTGAACTCCTGATCATCATATCTCCCACCTCGCTGCACCCCCCTATCCGTCCTGTGATGAGAGTGCGATCGTTAAGATACCTTCACAGCGTGCAGAATATAGTTCTGGATATTGCTTTATGCTGTGAATTTAATCTAAGAGCTTTGCTGAAGGATCATTGACCTGATGTATTCACTGTTACCGCCCAACTTGTTGTGTGTTTCTATTTTTTTTTGGACTTGTTTCAGATTTCCAGTATGTGTAATCGTTTCCTTTTTATGGCACTTTAGATCAGCCCTGTGTCATTCTCTCAATACTTATTTGCTGCTCCCATCAACGAGCTTGTGTACTTTAATAATGATGTGAAGTTCCACCATTAGCTTGAACACTGCGATCTAACCCATTTTATTAAATGCCTGAGAATCATCGCCCTTGCAGTTTCCTGTACGGTCTTAGGTCTCAGATTATTAGCAAGTCTCAGCACCGTTTACAAGTCAAAAGTACCTCAGCCCGAGAGGAACACTGGTCTATTTGTGTTGGTCACTTAGATCAAGAGTGCTCGAGTCCAAGATGCTGGGCGCTACACCTGCAAGGCTTCAAACGATGCTGGGAAGACAGAGAAGAGCCATTACCTGAACGTGTGGGGTAAGCAGAAAGTGTGTTGTACATCTGGCGGCACGGTGGCGCAGCGGTAGAGTTGCTGCCTTACAGAGCTTGCAGCGCCTGAGACCCGGGTTCCATCCCGACTACGGGTGCTGTCAGTACGGAGTTTATACATTCACCCCGTAACCTGCTTGGGTTTTCTCTGAGATTTTTGGTTTCCTCCCACACTCCAAAGACGTACAGATATATAGGTTAATTGGCTTGGTAAATGTAAAGATTTTCCCTAATGTGTGTAGGATAGTGTTAATGTACGTGGATCGCTGGTCGGCGCGGAAACCGGTGGGCCGAAAGGCCTGTTTCCGTGCTGTATCTCAAGTCAAGAGTCAAGAGTGTTTTACTGTCATATGTTCCAGATAGAACAATGAGATTCTTACTTGCTGCAGCACAACAGAATATGTAAACATAGTACACTGCAAACAATATAATAATAGAGAGACAAAAAAGTTCAGTGTGTGTACATACACAAACAGGCGCTCCTCAGCTTACGATGGGGTTCCGTTCCGAGAATCCCATCGCAAAATGAGAATATTGTAAGTCGAAATGCATTTAATACACGTGATCACGTGGCCGGAAGTGAGCGGCGGCTCGCCACGGGTCGCTGCCGTTTGCACCATCGCAAAGTCGAAATATCGCTAGTCGAAGCATCATAAGCCGTGGAGCACCTGTACGCCCAATACACACACACATACGCACACACAAAAAACAAACACTAATAGTGCAATAATTAAACTAATGTGGCAGGGGGATGGGAGCAGGAGCAGAGAGACAGAGGGGTGTAAAATGAGGGTAGAAGCAACAGGTAGCAAGGTGAAAAGTAAAAGTGGCAGGCAGACAAATCCAGGGCAAAAATCAAAAAGGGCCACTTTTCAACATAATTGTATAAGGGGTAAGAGAGTTGTAAAAACAAGCCTGAAGGCTTTGTGTCTCAATGCAAGGAGTATACGTAATAAGGTGGATGAATTAAATGTGGAGATAGTTATTAATGATTATGATATAGTTGGGATTACGGAGACATGGCTCCAGGGTGACCAAGGCTGGGAGCTCAACATCCAGGGATATTCTATATTCAGGCAGGATAGACAGAAAGGAAAAGGAGGTGGGGTAGCGTTACTGGTTAGAGAGGAGATTAAAGCAGTGGAAAGGAAGGACATTAGCTTGGAGGAAGTGGAATCGATATGGGTAGAGCTACGAAACACTAAGGGGCAGAAAACGCTAGTGGGAGTTGTGTACAGGCCACCTAACAGCAGTAGTGAGGTTGGGGATGGCATCAAGCAGGAAATTAGAAATGCGTGCACTAAAGGTGCAGCAGTTATAATGGGTGACTTCAATCTACATATAGATTGGATGAACCAAACTGGCAGGGGTTTGAGAGATGGTTTTCTAAACCAACATGTCGAAGAACCAACGAGAGAACAGGCCATTCTAGACTGGGTATTGAGTAATGAGGAAGGGTTAGTTAGCAGTCTTGTTGTGCGAGGCCCCTTGGGCAAGAGTGATCATAATATGGTAGAGTTCTTCATTAGGATGGAGAGTGACAAAGTCGATACAGAAACAAGTGTTCTGAACTTAAAGAAAGGTAACTTTGAGGGTATGAGGCGTGAATTGTCCAAGATAGACTGGCGATTGATGCTGAAAGGGTTGACGGTGGACATGCAATGGAAGGCATTTAAAGGTCGCATGGATGAACTACAACAAGTGTTCATCCCAGTTTGGCAAAAGAACAAACCAGGAAAGGTAGTGCATCCGTGGCTAACAAGGGAAATCAAGGATAGTATTAAAACAAAAGATGAAGCATACAGATTAGCCAGAAAAAGTAGCATACCAGAGGACTGGGAGAAATTCAGAGTCCAGCAGAGGAGGACAAAGGGCTTAATTAAGAAAGGGAAAATAGATTATGAGGGAAAACTGGCAAGGAACATAAGAACTGACTGCAAAAGCTTTTATAGATATGTCAAGAGAAAAAGATTAGTTAAGACAAATGTAGGTCCCTTGCAGTCGGAAACAGGTGAATTGATCATAGGGAACAAGGAGATGGCAGACCAATTGAACAAATACTTTGGTTCTGTCTTCACTAAGGAAGACATAAACCGTCTGCCGGAAATAGCAGGGGACCGGGGGTCTAATGAGATGGAGGAACTGAGGGAAATCCAGGTTAGTCGGGAAGTGGTGTTAGGTAAATTAAATGGATTAAAGGCAGATAAATCCCCAGGGCCAGATAGGCTGCATCCCAGAGTGCTTAAGGAAGTAGCCTCAGAAATAGTGGATGCATTAGTGATAATTTTTCAAAACTCTTTAGATTCTGGAGTAGTTCCTGAGGACTGGAGGGTAGCTAATGTAACCTCACTTTTTAAAAAGGGAGGGAGAGAGAAAACGGGGAATTATAGACCAGTTAGCCTAACATCGGTAGTGGGGAAAATGCTAGAGTCAGTTATTAAAGATGTGATAGCATCACATTTGGAAAGTGGTGAAATCATCGGACTTAGTTGGATTGGATTTACCAAAGGCAAATCATGTCTGACGAATCTTATAGAATTTTTCGAGGATGTAACTAGTAGAGTGGATAAGGGAGAACCAGTCGATGTGTTATATCTGGACTTTCAGAAGGCCTTCGACAAGGTCCCACATAGGAGATTGGTGTACAAACTTAAAGCACACGGTATTGAGGGTTCAGTGTTGAGGTGGATAGAAAATTGGTTGGCGGACAGGAAGCAAAGAGTAGGAATAAACGGGTCCTTTTCGGAATGGCAGGCAGTGACTAGTGGGGTACCGCAAGGCTCAGTGCTGGGACCCCAGTTATTTACAGTGTATATTAATGATTTGGACGAGGGAATTGAATGCAACATCTCTAAGTTTGCGGATGACACGAAGCTGGGTGGCAGTGTTAGCTGCGAGGAGGATGCTAGGAGGCTGCAGAGTGACTTGGATAGATTAGGCGAGTGGGCAAATGCATGACAGATGCAATATAATGTGGATAAATGTGAGGTTATCCACTTTGGCGGCAAGAACAGGAAAGCAGAGTATTACCTGAATGGTGACCGATTGGGAGAAGGGGAGATGCAACGTGACCTGGGTGTCATGGTGCACCAGTCATTGAAAGCAAGCATGCAGGTGCAGCAGGCAGTGAAGAAAGCGAATGGTATGTTGGCATTCATAGCAAGAGGATTTGAGTTTAGGAGCAGGGAGGTTCTGCTGCAGTTGTACAGGGCCTTGGTGAGACCGCACCTGGAGTATTGTGTGCAGTTTTGGTCTCCTAACCTGAGGAAAGACGTTCTTGCCTTAGAGGGAGTACAGAGAAGGTTCACCAGATTGATCCCTGGGATGGCGGGACTTTCATATGAGGAAAGACTGGATAGACTGGGCTTGTACTCGCTGGAATTTAGAAGACTGAGGGGGGATCTTATAGAAACATATAAAATTCTTAAGGGGTTGAAGAGGCTAGATGCGGGAAGATTGTTCCCGATGTTGGGGGAGTCCAGAACCAGGGGTCACAGCTTAAGGATAAGGGGGAAGTCTTTTAGGACCAAGATGAGAAAACATTTCTTCACACAGAGTGGTGAGTCTGTGGAATTCTCTGCCACAGAAGGTAGTTGAGGCCAGTTCATTGACTATATTTAAGAGGGAGTTAGATGTGGCCCTTTTTGCTAAAGGGATCAGGGGGTATGGAGAGAAGGCAGGTACAGGTTACTGAGCTGGATGATCAGCCATGATCATATTGAATGGCGGTGCAGGCTCGAAGGGCCGAATGGCCTGCTCCTGCACCTATTTTCTATGTTTCTATGTTTCTGTAACAATAATAGTCTATTGTAGTTCAACTATTGTAGTAATAGCCTGATGGCTGCAGGGAAGAGGTTGTTCCTCAACCCGGACGTTACAGTTTTCAGGCTCCTGGACGTTCCTTCCGGTGGCAGGAGTGAAATCAGTGTATGGCCAGGGTGGTGTGGGTCTCTGATGATGCTGGCTGCCTTTTTGAGGCAGCGACTCTGATAAATCCCTTCGATGGTGGGGAGATCAGAGCCGGTGTTCACAACTTTTTGCAGTCTCTAAACTAAACTAAGCTAAACTAAATTAAATTAAACTAAATCTGCCTGTGTTACACTCCCTCTTGAAATTCAAGCATTATCTTTCCTCAATTGAATGATTTATGTTTAGAGATACAGCGTGGAAACCGGCCCTTCAGCCCACCGATTCACCGTGCCCAGCGATCCCCGTACACTAGCACTATCCTACGCGCTAGGGACAATTTATAATTTATCCCGAAGCCAATTAACCTACAAAACTGCTTCAGAGTAGACATACCCTGAGGAGATGTCGCAGTGGAGCGGACAAAATGTGTGGGAAAGAACTGCAGATGCTGGTTTAAATCGAAGGTGGACACAAAATGCTGGAGTAACTCAGCGGGACAGGCAGCATCTCAGGACCCGAAGCGTCACCCATTCCTTCTCTCCAGAGATGCTGCCTGTCCCGCTGAGTTACTCCAGCATTTTGTGTCAACCTACAAAACTGCATGCCTTTGGAGTTGGGAGGAAACTGGAGCACCCGGGGAAAACCCACACGGTCACGGGAAAAACGTACCAACTCTGTACGGACAGCATCCGCGGTCAGAATGTAAACGGGGTATCTGGCTCGGTAAGGCAGCAACTCTACCGCTGCGCCATTTTGCTGCCCTTTTTGTGGGCATTCTTTTTTTTAAACTTGCTTTCGACTTTCTATTTTGACTTATCCCAATAGATTATTGGTAATGGTAATGGTATTGGTCATGATTTATTATTGCCAAAGGTGCAATGAAAAACTTGAAAAGATTTTGTTTGCATGCTGTCCAGTCAAGTCGTACTATACAATCAAACCATGCACAGGTGTAACAGGTATATGCAAGAGAAAAATACAGAGTGCAAAATATAATGTTTCCGTGTTCTAGAGTTATAGTTATGGAGAAACAAAGCGCAACTTCTGCAATTCGGTGGAGAGGGACAAACCATCTTCCAGTAGTCTGATCACAGCGGGGGAGAGGCTGTTTCTGAAACTGGTGGTTTGCACATTCGACAGGAGAGGGGAGAAGGGGGAATGACAAGGGGTGAAAAAAGGTCCTTGAAAAGGTGGGTGAATGGCTGGAACAGGCAGGATAGAGGGTAGAGGCTATTTTAGGATGACGCTCCAGAGTGGGGATGAACAGGAGAGGTGTTCCGCTGGCGTTCCTATCTCTCCATGATGCATTACACATCTGGGTGAGAAGGATATTTGAGTCTGAAGGAGGAACCTGACATGAAACGTCATCTGTCCAATCCCTCGTCAATCCCTGCCTGACCCACTGAGTTCCTCCAGCACTTTGCGATTCGCTCAGGACGCCAGCCTCTGCAGTTCTTTTAGTCTCCACAACCGATTCATTAGTGTTCTTACCCGGCCTGACTGATAAGTTTCTTCTGATCCACAAGAATTCACTCTGAAATGGCCGAGCATTCTCACAGTTTAAATGCTCAAATACTGAGTTGACAGTGGGCGTCTGTGACCTGTGAGTGAATGTTCTTTAAATGTAAAAGGAAATGTTCACAGGGCATCAGTTTTAGTTTAGTTTAGTTTTGCGATACAGCGCGGAAACAGGCTCTTCGGCCCACTGAGTCCAACATCCCCACACATTAACACTATCCGACCCCCGCCTAGGTACAATTTACACTTATACCAAGCCAATCAACCTACAACCCTGCACGTCTTTGTGACTGTCTGATTCCAATAGTAGAATTTTAACGAGAACAGGGCCAGACCCATAGCTTTAGGTTGCTTTGCTGGGGAATCCATGAGTTTAGTCAGCAGATAATGAAGAGGATTGGACTCAATTCCCCTGTGAAAACATTGTAGATGTCAAGCTAGGTATGTATCAGTAGAAACCTAGGATTAATGGGCTTCCATTTTGCTGTCTTCTTCTCTGTGTCTGGGGAATATTGCCATCTCCAGGTGCTGGCAACGGAGAGAGAGTTTGTCTCTGTTCACTACATGCTGATCTAGCCCTGGTGTGCACTCGTAATGCAGACAATCATCAGACTGTATTAGATGGCTCGGTGCCAGGAACTCCAAATGCTGCAACTTGAGCAAAACACCAGGTGCTGGAAGAACTCGCCACGTCAGGCTGCATCTGTGGAGGGAATGAACAGACCACTTCTCAGATCAGGACCCTTCTTCAGGCTGATAGATTAGGCGGAAGGAACATGGAAAAAGTGGTGGGAATGGGTCAATGCCTGAAAGTGATAGGTAGATACAAGTGAGGTGTGGGGGTTTGATTACAGATGGGTGGTGTCAGTGATAAAGGCCTGTGTTTAGTTTAGTTTAGAGATACAGCGCGGAAACAGGCCTGACTGGGCCCTCACCAACCAGCGATCCCCGCACATTAACACTCCTACACCCACTAGGAACAATTTTTACATTTTACATTTTACCAAGCCAATTATGTCTTTGGTGGGAGGAAACCAAAGATCTTGGAGAAAACCCACGCAGATCACGGGGAGAACGTACAAACGCCCTACAGACAGCACCCGTAGTCAGGATTGAACCCGGGTCTCCGGCGATGTGTGGAATCCATAGCCTTCCATTCTTTACATATCTCTCGTGTGCCTATCTAAAAGCCCCTATGTAAAGTGCCCCTATCATATCTGCCTTCACCACCATCCCTGCTAGCTAGTTCCAGGCACCCAGGCCACCCTGTGTAAAAGTACATGCCCCATACAGCTTCTTTAAACTTTGTCCTTCTCAACTTAAAACTATGCACTTTTATCTTTGACATTTCAACCATGAGGAAAAAGGATTGTCTGCCCTGTCTAAGCCTCTCATGATTTTATAAACTTATATCAGGCCTCTTTTCAACCGCCAGCCATCCAGAAACCTATTAGGATGTATCCAGATTTATTTGGATCTAGAATGCACTTCCAACCAGACCACGTTGTCTCCCTCTGCACAGAAACCTTTCTGAGTTCCTGTGGCAGTGCTCACTTTCATGGTGGATGCGTGGTTTAGTTAAGTTTAGAGGTACAGCGCGGAAACGCCCAGCGATCCCCGCATATTAACACTATCCTACACACACTGGAACAATTTTTACATTTACCAAGCCAATTTTACCTGCATACCCGTACGTCTTTGGAGTGTGGGAGGAAACCAAAAATCTCGGAGAAAACCCACGCGGTCACGGGGAGAATGTACAAACTCCGAACAGACAGCACCCATAGTTGGGATGGAACCCGGGTCTAGGGCGCTGTAAGGCAGCAACTCTACCGCTGCGCCACCGTGCCGCCCTTGGTGACATCAATCAATGGCTAAAACACTTCAACATTATGGAACATTTGGCCTCACTGTGCAGACGTTGCAGGACTCAGTCACATGTCCGGATTTGACGGCCACCGTAAGTGAACGGAGGCTGATTCATCGAGGTGCCTCCCTGACAGACGGATGAAAATGAAACGCATGAAATCTGGTGACGTTGTGAAACTGGGCAGTAAGTCACAAAGGTCAAGCTAACTGTGATGGTTGAATGTGCTTCTGATCGAAAATGAAAACCAGACCATGTTCCATGATGCGTTTTGAAGGTCAGCAGCTGTTTTGGTGATCAAAGCCACATCTGCACAATGCATTGCTGCATCATAGATCAGCAATTTTTTTTTTCCTAATCGCATTCTTTGCTTCTATTCTGAGAAAACTGTCAAAGGGATGGATACATCAGTCAGAGAATTGAGTACAGACGTTGGGACGTTATGCTGCAGTTGTACAAGACGTTGGCGAGGCCGCACTTGGAATATTGTGTTCAGTTTTGGTCACTCTGCTTTGGGAAGATGTCATGAAGCTGGACTTTATTCACAAAATGCTGGAGTAACTCAGCAGGTCAGGCAGCATCTCAGGAGAGAAGGAATGGGCGAAAGGGGGAGGGGAAGAGAGGGACAGAGGAACTATCTAAAGTTGGAGAAGTCAATGTTCATACCGCTGGGCTGCAAGCTGCCCAGGCGAAATATTAGGTGCTGTTCCTCCAATTTCCGGTGGGACTCGCTATGGCACTGGAGGAGGCCCATGACAGAAAGGTCAGACTGGGAATGGGAGGGGGAGTTGAAGTGCTCAGCCACCGGGAGATCAGATTGGTTAATGCGGACTGAGCGCAGATGTTGACAACACCTCGCTCAACACCTGCGCTCAGTCCGCATTAACCAATCTGATCTCCCAGTGGCTGAGCCCAGTGGTATGAACATTGACTTCTCCAACTTTAGATAGTTCCTCTGTCCCTCTCTTCCCCTCCCCCTTCCCAGATCTCCTACTGCCTGTCTCCACCTATATCCTTCCTTTGTCCCGCCCCCCTGACATCAGTCTGAAGAAGGGTCACGACCCGAAACGTCACCCATTCCTTCTCTCCTGAGATGCTGCCTGACCTGCTGAGTTACTCCAGCATTTTGTGAATAAATACCTTCGATTTGTACCAGCATCTGCAGTTATTTTCTTACACCTCATGAAGCTGGAAAGCGCACAGAAATAATTGACGAGGATGTCGCTAGGACTCGAGGGTCTGAGCTGCAGGGAAAGGTTGGGCAGGCTAGGACTTTATTCTTTGGTGCGCAGAAGGATGAGGAGTGATCTTGTAGGAGTGTATAAAATCATGAGAGGAATAGATAGGATGCACGGAGTTTTTTTACCCAGGGTAGGGGAACCAAGAACTAGAAGAGATAGATTTAGGTGAGAATGGAAAGATTCAACAGGAAACTGAGGGGCAACCTTTTCTCACAAAAGATGGTGGGTATATGGAACAAGCTGCCAGAGAAAGTAGTTCAGACAGGTACAATAACAACATTTAAAATACATTTGGACAGGTACATGGTTAGACAAGGTGCAGAGGCACATGGGCCAAACACAGCCAAATGGAACTAGCTTGGATGGGCATCTTGGTCGGCAGGGATGAGTTGACCCAAAGGGCCTGTTACATACTATAAGACTCTTTAATGACTGCCTGTGTTATATATGTTCTGTGTTTTGGTAAATAGAATATTATCAGTGCAAAATGGCTTAGGTTACAATGAGGTTCAATCAACCTCCAATGTTATGTGGGAAAGAAGGGACAGATACTAGACATGTTCCACAGATGCTGCTGGAAGGGGAGGAGAGAAAGTTGGTGGAATGGCCTGTGCATGGACAGAGTTTTGAAGTGGCCCTTGCAAGTGGTCAGCCAGTGAATGGAAAGCGGTGGCAGAGGTCACAAACCACGGGAAATATGCACGAGTTCAATCGGGAAGAAAAGATTTGTGGATACCGGTGTACGTTTAATGAGAGAATCTTTGCAAAAAGCACTGACAACAGTTGCCAGAACAAATCTATTTGCATCATGGCAAAATGGGAATGAATTACACAGTGATGGTGAGCAAGAGAGAGAGGGAATAATGGAGGAAGGGAGGGGGGAATATAATGCAGTCAAGAGGTAGCGACTATCAGGCTCTTGAACACAGCACAACAATAACCTCAGCAACTATGATCACCCACAGACCGTCTCTTTGGTTGCACTACTGACTTCAGTTTTGCACTACTATGGTGACATGGTATTAAAATTATTCATTTATTGTATGATTGATTATCATATATTTAGCGGTATTATTGTGTTAAAGAGCCTGTTAAGCTGCAGCAAGCACGAATTTCATTTTGTTCTATTGTTAGCACATTCTAGACCAAGTGGACCCATTGGGCCCAAACCTCTCCTGCATTGGTGCAGCACCCTCTCCTCCCCCCTTCCCTCACTCCTCCCTCCCTCCCCCCCCCTCCTCCCCTCCCCCCCCTCCCCCCCCCCCACTCCATCCCCCTCAACCCTCCTTATCCTCCCTCCTCCCCCCTCCCTCCCCCCGGAGATAGATTTAAACTTTAGAATGTGAATAACTTAAAAAATATAACACCGATTTCAATGAAACTTCTTCCATTAGCACCAAAGGGACGACGGTGAATAAGGTGGACCTAGAATTGTCGCGCTACCGTGTACCGTTTTGGCTGTTATTCAGGAACAAACAAACAAACAAACAAGAGTTTTAGTATATAGATGACAATTAAACACTCTTGACTCTAAATCCAGTAAAATTCTACTTTTTACTCACGGTAATCTTATCCACTCCTTATCTTAAGCTGCAGCAACTAAGAATTTCATTGTTCGGTTGCTGGTACAGACGCACTTGTGATTTAATGAAGGATGGGAGAGGGTGAAAACGGGAAGGGGAAAACGGAGTGAATAAAGGAAAGCACAATGAACGGCAGACAAATTAGAGGATGCAGCGGTTGGTGGGAAAAGGGGACGCCTTTTTGAGGCCAGGTAAAAAACAGGTAAAATGTGACCTGTTCTGATGGACTTGATCTGGTGAAATGTTTTTGAAATATGTTGCAGTGCCTCCGTCGTTTCACGGATCCATGGAGCAAACATTTGTGACGGTGATCGAGGGAAACTCCTTGAGTTTATTTTGTGAATGCAGTGGGATTCCATCACCGCAGCTCCAGTGGAGGAAGAACGGTAAGCGGATGGATTCACTGGCTTGTATCTTGGTTTGTTGACCCTGGAATCAGACCGCATCTTTCAGCATCACCTCCCTTTCCCATCCTAATGTCAACGTGTACTTGGATGTGAATTGTCCTCTTTGTTATTGATTGGTTGATTGAAAGATACAGCATGCGAGTCCACCCAAGTCCACGCTGACCAAAGATACTAGAGGAACAAGATGGACCACTCCGTTGAAATCGCCTATACTGAAGTGTAGTACGCAAAAGGAGCCATTTTAGTAGGCAAAACCCGCCCTTCGCTCTGCCTCTCGCAGTGTAATCAGTGTTTTGGGGGAACAGTATGTGTGATGATACCATAAAATGCAGAATATATCTCATCTATCAATTCACAGAATTTTGTTATTTTTCTTTTAAAATGTTTCTGCAAGTTTCTGCCTACTAAAATGGCGTCATGGCATACTACGGTTTTTAGGGTCGAGTGGTCTATCTTGTTCCTCCAGTATCTTTGATGCTGCCTATCGGGCATCGCGGTGGCGCAGCGGTAGAGTTGCTGCCTTACAGTGAATGCAGCGCCGGAGACTCAGGTTCGATCCTGACTACGGGCGCCGTCTGTACGGAGTTTGTACGTTCTCCCCGTGACCTGCGTGGGTTTTCTCCGAGATCTTTGGTTTCCTCTCACACTCCAAAGACATGCAGGTTTGTAGGTTAATTGGCTGGGCAAATGTAAAAATTGTCCCTAGTGGGTGTAGGATAGTGTTAGTGTGCGGGGATCGCTGGGCAGCGCGGACCTGGTGGGCCGAAGGACCTGTTTCTGCGCTGTATCTCTAAATCTAAATCTAAATCTAAATCTAAAAATTGATCAACCGTGCACACTAGGTCTATGTATCCCACTTCCTCATCCTCTCCCTGCACATTCGGGGCAATTTACAGAGACCAATTAACTCACAAACCCCCAAGTCTTTGAGATGTGGGAAGAAACCGGAATACCTGGAGGAAACCCATGCCATCACGGGAGGGAATGTGCATACTCCATACAGACGGCACCTGAGGTCAGGATCAAACCCAGGTCTCTGGTGCTGTGAGGCACCGACTCTACCAGCTGCACCACATGACTGCCCTTTTGGTTGCAGCAGAACACGACAGGCAAGGAGTCGCATTAACCCGGAGCTAAGACTCTTTTTAGGGACATGAACTGTTTAGCTCATGGCTTGAACATCTCCCTTCCTTTCACCCTCCCCCTCCCCACCCTCTTCACTCTTCAAGCAACCTGCTGGGTTCTTTCAAGGAAATATATCTTCTGGCAACACTGACCAAGTTTGTAAACAAATATTAGTGGAGGGTAAATGTCAGTGAGATGAAAACTGGTGAGTTGCCAAATTCCTCCCAATCGTTGGGACTGAGCAAGTAGTTTTTATCTTTTGTACATGACTGTGCTGCCTTTGCCGCAGTTTACAGATGGGGCCCAGTGCACCTAGCTAAGACGTGGCAGATTTCACCCCGTTGCCATTTGACTTGCCAAGAAGGTCAAGGGGCTTCTCCTCCTCTGCTCCATAAAAATTCGGCTCAAATGCCCTATTGCCCTTTTGCCCCCGTTCCCAAGGTCCCGGAGTAGCTGCAGAATTGCTAAGACGTGTGACGTACTCCATACACAATATTCATTGTCCGCGTCCACGCCGGCCATCAATAACCCATTCACACTCGTTCTATGTTATCCCACCGTACACACTGGGGGGTAATTTACAGCGGCCAATTAACTTACAAACTTGCATGTCTTCGGGATGCGGGAGGAAACTGGGAACGCCCGGAAGAAATCCACGCGGTCAAAGGGAGGATGTCCAAACTCCACGCAAACAGCATCTGAGGTCAGGGTAGATCCAGGTTCTCCGGCGCTGTGAGGCAGCAGCTCCACCAGCTGTGGCTGATACTTTGTTCATGCAGATGACAAGAGATGAAGTTCTATTCAACCGGCACGTCGTAAATCATATTTTTACCACAAAAAAAAAACTATGTTTTTGTTTGGATATGGTAGCATAGTGATTAAAAAACTGGACGGCTATCAAGAGACTCGGATTGATCCAAGTTCACGAGTGGAAATCTACACGACAGCTAGGGAATTTAGATTCATATTGATTTAATAAACGTGGAATGAAAATTTGGTATTGGTTCTTGTAGCTGAATCTAATGTCAAACAAACTAATTCACTGACGTGGTTCAGGGAAGGAAATGTACAGACCTCACCAGGCCTGGTCTATATGTGACTCCAGTCCAATGTAAAGTGGTTGACATTTAACTGCTCTCTGAAATGGCCAGATATTCACTCAAGAATCCATTTTGGATGAACAACAAAATACTAGCTTTGCCAACAACTCATTGACATCCTGTAAACGATTAAGTGAAGAATCAACTTGGCTAAAAACTAAATGTCAGTGTAACGTTTATGGAAGTGATGCTCATTGTCAGATGCTTTGGAATCAGTGCAGGAATCATCTCTGTCCACGGTCTCTGCAGGTTATGTCATGGATCTGAGAGGGGATAATGTCGAAATTTGGGAATTTTAGTCAACTGTGAAGAAAACTATAAACCTCTTCTTCACCAGGATAAGACTGAGGCTGGTCTGATGTGACCTTGAAGAAAGGCCATACAGGTCACTGGTGAGACCACACGTGGGATACTGTGCGCAGTTCTGGTTGTTGAGCTACGGGAAACATGTCGTTACGCTGAAAATGAGGAGATATGATAAAGGAATTCAGTTGAATGAACAGTAAATATGAATTGAAGCCAATTCTATTGAGGAGTGAAATTGTCAAAAGAGGGCAGAAATGATATTTGCAAATGACGAGCTTGCCAGAGTCTTTTCTGAATGTTACATGTTCTCTGTTCTGACCATCTACCACAGGGCTGCTCCTCACTCCAGAGAACAATGGACACATTATTGTCCATTCAGGAAGGCAAATGCTGCGGATATTGGGCACTCGGCTATCGGACAGTGGAAACTACACCTGTGTCGGGACCAACCTGGCTGGGACAAGCTCACAGGACTACAGCATGGAGGTGCATGGTGAGTGTTAGTGAGCGGAGAAGCCGGGGAAATGGGGATGGTCCGTGATCATGTGTGTTAAAAGCACAGTGGAGTTCTGAACTCCAAAAGAGAGGCGTAACAACACGGAGTTTTAAATCCAAGAGACTGGCCCAATGTGCCAAATTGGTCAGTATGAACAAGGAGGGGCCGAAGGGCCTGTTTCCATGCTGTACTGCTCTATGCCTCCTGCATTGCACTGTGTACTATTCATACCGAGGCAGAACATAACTGGAGAGTTAAAGCTTGCTTTGCCTGAGGTAGTGGGCACCCAGGTTTACCTTGGAAGGTGGTGGGGAGTGGGGAATGTCCATCCTATTCCACATAGTTCTCACGATAGATTTCCGTGTTTGCTCCCAACTACCACCGATACCCTCCCCTATCGCCACTCACATCACCGGTCCATACACTGCGGTCCATAAATCCCATGTGCATTTGACCCCAGCTTGTAATTGCTTGGCCCACCTGACCCCAATGCCCATTTGATTTCGCCCCCCAATCCTCACTGACATTCCGCCAAATGCTTCTCAATACCTCGGTCTCTGTTAGCGCCCCTTAATCCTCCTGAACCATTCTGCCCCCAATGCTAAAATTGAAACAGGTACCGAAGAGGTTCACCAGGAAGTTATCTGGGATTGCGGGCTGCCGTTATAGGGAGAGGTTGGGTAGACCTCTCCAGCCTCTCTGGAGTTGTTTCTTGTTTCTTTGGAGCGTAGGAGTCTGAGGGATGACCTTGTTGGGATCTGTAAAATCACGAGGGGGCATGGTAAAGTCGCAGTCTTTTTCCAAGGGTAGTGGATTCAAAACCGAGAGCAGATAGGATGGAGGTGAGAGTGGAGAGATGCCCATGCTGTGTGATTGTGACTCTAACACTTGCCGACTTCCTTCTCTGCTGCAGCCCCACCTACGATCAAGAATGGCGACGGGCAGCGGACAGAGGTCCCCGTTATCAAAGGAGCGGAGGTCACTTTGAGGTGTGATGCGCACGGTGTTCCTCAGCCAACACTGACGTGGACGAAGGGCAGCCAGCCCCTGGTGACGACGCAGGACATCCGTGTGGGCAGCGAGGGGCAGCTCCTGCACATTGAGAGGGCCCAGGACCAGCACACAGGCCGCTACACCTGTCTGGCCGTGAATACAGCAGGACGGGCAGAGCGCACATTTGCTCTGAGCGTTCTTGGTAAGAGCTCATCTCACTACTGCTTGGGATGCCTCGTTGTCCCGTTGAGTTACTCCAGTTTAAACCAGCATCTGTGGTTCCTTCCTACACACTGCTTGTAAACTTGTACTTAGGTCTGACTGTGCCTAGGTACAGTAAGATGTTTACAATCAATTAACGACCATAACACTAAGTACGTAATAGTGCAAACCAAAGACCATGGTACATCTAGAGACACTGTTGCTGAGGTTCGTTTCTGAGAAGATGCTGCTCTTGAGCCTAGTGGTCATACACTGAGTAAAATGACTTCACTTCACAACGGCGTGTTTGCTGCAGGTTGCACCAACATCCTACCTCCCATTCCATGGGTGACGAGGTGTTGGAGATGAATGCCCCGTTTAACATGACATTAAACTGCTTATTATAAGTGGGTGAAATGAGGGTGAGGAGGAATGTAATCTGGACACACTTGTCCAATAACGTCGCAGTCGTTTATTTATTGTAAGCGCCTTGGAAAGGCAGAATGCTGAGTGGCTGGTCCAAACCCAAGCCTTTCTGACCATGTGGTCCAAGAAGCTGCAGATGCTGGAATCTTGAGCAAAACACAAAGTGCTGGAGGAACTCAGCAGGTCAGGCGGCATCTGTGGAGGGAGTGGACAGACAACACTTCAGGTCAGGATCAGTCTGGAGAAGTGTCCAATCTGAAACATCGTCTGTTCATTCCCCCCACAGATGCTGCCTGACCTGACTTACTCCAGTGTTTTGTGTTTTGCTTTGTAACTATACGTCTGGTGCTCAGTTTAGTCTGTGATTCATTACATCTTGGAGTGGTTTCTCTAAGGACTGCCATGACTCGTTTTATTTGTGTGGCACGGTGGCGCAGCGGTAAAGTTGCTGCCTTACAGCGAATGCAGCGCCGGAGACTCAGGTTCGATCCTGACTACGGGTGCTGTCTGTACGGAGTTTGTACGTTCTCCCCGTGACCTGCGTGGGTTTTCTCCGAGATCTTTAGTTTCCTCTCACACTCCAAAGACGTGCAGGTTGTAGGTTAATTGGCTGGGCAAATGTAAAAATTGTCCCTAGTGGGTGTAGGATAGTGTTAATGTGCGGGGATTGCTGGGTGGCGCGGACCCGGTAGGCTGAAGGGCCTGTTTCTGCGCTGTATTTCTAAATCTAAATCTAAATCTAAATCTAAAAATTTCTGCATTTGAAAATCATCCTTCTCTCCTGCATTGAGCTGAGAAGCTTTTGATTGAATTGATTGAAGGATGCAACATGGTCCTTCAGCCCACCGAGTGCATACCGACTATCGATCACTAGTTCTGTTATCCCACTTTCTCATCCACTACCAGCACACTATTAACAATTTAGCCACAGATCTCTACGTCTTTGGGATGTGGGTGGGAACCGGACCACCTGCAGGAGACACACATGGTCACGGGGGTCAATTTATTATTTGATCTACCAGTGTGTGAATTGCCCGCAGGAGAGTGGAGGGGACGTGACATAATGAGGTGGTTTTTGTTCACGATCGACATTCCTTAGGGTCTCGGCCCGAAACGTCGCCCATTCCTTCTCTCCCGAGATGCTGCCTGACCTGCTGAGTTACTCCAGCATTTTGTGAATAAAGACATTCCTTCAGAAGACGCCAAGATGTAGAAACGCAGAACTGCAGATGCTGGTTTCGGGTTGGAGTCTAATGAAACGTTCCGACCGGTAAAGTCACCCACTCCGGGTGCTCCGGTTTCCTCCCACACTCCAACGGCATTCGGGGTTTGTAGGTTAAAATTGTAAATTGTCGCGAGGGTGTAGGATAATGCTAGTGTACGGGGTGATCGCTGGACGGCACGGACTCGGTGGGCTGAAGGGCCATTTTCCACGCTGTTTCCTCAAAGACTGAACTGTGTGTGTGTGTGTGTGTGTTTGTGTGTGGTCAGTCCCTCCAGCTATCCTTGGGGAGATGGGATCTGCAGAGAACACCAGTGCCCTCCTCAACAACCCCCTCACTCTGCTCTGCGAGGCCACGGGGACCCCACCGCCAACCTTCACCTGGTTCAGAAACGGGTCGCCCATCGTCCCCAGCGCAAACGTGCACGTGCTCTCAGGTAGGAACTGAACCAACCGTCTACTTTCAGAGATACCGAAAAGAAATATTTACCATGCTGCGAATGTCCCCTGTGACTGAAGGTGACTGAAGGTTCATCACCCAATCACTCAGAGGGCAGTCAGTACATGCACACCACAAGGCAAGTCCCTAAGCTTAGACCGGGACCCCTGAGTTACAAAAAGCTTCCAGTTCAGGTACGATCCTCTGGTCAGGACAAACTGCCTAGCATTGTGGATTGTAGCAAATGCTCAAAGACATTTATTTGTATGTACACACACACACACACATCTAAACAATATGATTCTGAGCAGTGCTTTTTTGTAGAGATATAAGTGCTGGTACATGTTAACATTTCACACGATGCTCTCAACTTCGTATATCAATATAGTTATTACTTTTTAGTGGTGCTGCTACACTGTACCGATGCTGGCAATGCTAAAATAGCATTGATCTTATGTTGAATTATACAACTGCAGGTGCTGGTTTACAAAGAAAGACACAAAGTGTTGGAGTAACTCAGCGGGTCAGGAAGCATCTCTGGAGAATATGCACAGGTGACGTTTCAGTTCGAGACCCTTTCTGAACTAGTTGGTTCGGGATAGTTCAGGAAGGATCCTGACCTGAAACGTCACCGATCCATGTTTCCCGGAGACGTTGCCTGACCCGCTGAGTTACTCCAGCACTTTGTGCCTTTTCGATCCTCTGTGTTAATGCACTTGCAGGCACAGACTTACATATACAGAAGGGCAAGCACACCCATGTCCATGCATAGATGCCCACACCTGCGCACCCACGATGCATGTGTGCAGGAACATGCAATTGGTTTTGCCATGCGTGAAGAATGATGTCGAGGAGCCTCTTGCTGCTGAACATCGATGGGTTAATGCTTGCATTCAACTTACTCCACAGCCTGGAGCCAACACCTGGCGTTACCTGACATTGGGATAAATCTGCCTCTCTCACATCAGCTAAACCCCATCGTTTGACTTTTTTTTTCTCTATTGCGCTATTTGAAAGAAGAAATAAATCGTCCTTTTGATGTTTGACAAATAGTTGGAATTGCAAGAGTCTGGAAAGTAAGGTGTGGTTGGAGCTGACTTAAAGGTTGCAGACTGAGCAGCCTTGCCCTGTAATTAACTGTTAGTGAGCCCAGGCATGAGTGAATGCTGAACTGTGCAACCTTCCCCCTGATAGAGCTGTGCAGCGTGCAAACAGGCCCACTTTGTCCATGCCCACCAAGTTGCCATAATAGGCTTGTCCCATTTATCTGCATTTGGCCCTTATCCTTTTAAACCTTTTCTATCCATATATCTGTCCAAATGTCTTTTGAAAGTTATAATTGTAACCTACAGCTTCCTCTGGCAGCTCATTTCAGATACGGACTACCATCTGAGGGGAAATGTTGCCCCTGATGGCCCCAGCCATCTGAAATCTCTTCCCTCTCACGTTCATAAGTTCTAGGAGCAGAATTAGGCCATTCGGTCCGTCAAGCCTACTTCTCATGGCTACTTTATCTTTCCCTCTCAATCCCATTCTCCTGCCTTCTCCCCCTAACCCCTGACACCATTACTAATCAAGAATTTGTTCATTTCTGTATTAAATTCACCAGCCTCCAACTAAAGAAATTCCTCCTCACCTCCTTTTTAAAGGTACGTCCTTTTATTCTGAGGCTCTGGCCTCTGGTCCCAGACTCTCTCACTAGAGGAAACATCCTCTCACGTTCCCTCTTGAGGAAGGATATTCTTGCTATTGAGGGCGTGCAGCGTAGGTTCACTAGGTTAATTCCCGGAATGGCGGGACTGTCGTATGTTGAAAGGCTGGAGCGATTAGGCTTGTATACACTGGAATTTAGAAGGATGAGGGGGGATCTTATTGAAACATATAAGATAATTAGGGGATTGGACACATTAGAGGCAGGAAACATGTTCCCAATGTTGGGGGAGTCCAGAACAAGGGGCCACAGTTTAAGAATAAGGGGTAGGCCATTTAGAACGGAGATGAGGAAGAACTTTTTCAGTCAGAGAGTGGTGAAGGTGTGGAATTCTCTGCCTCAGAAGGCAGTGGAGGCCAGTTCGCTGGATGCTTTCAAGAGAGAGCTGGATAGAGCTCTTAAGGATAGCGGAGTGAGGGGGTATGGGGAGAAGGCAGGAACGGGGTACTGATTAAGAGTGATCAGCCATGATCGCATTGAATGGCGGTGCTGGCTCGAAGGGATGAATGGCCTACTCCTGCACCTATTGTCTATTGTCTATTGTCTATCCAAGCCTTTCACTTCCACTAAGTTCTCACCTTAAGCTTGTGCCCCCCAGTTTTAGAATCCTCGACCCTGGTAAGAAGACTGTGCCAATTAATTTTATTCGTGCCCCTCATATTCTTATACACCTCAATAAGGTCACCACTAAGCTTCCTCGGCTCCAAAGGAAAACGTCCATGCTTTTACCTACCTCTCCCTTTTTTGAGGAAGGACATTCTTGCTGTTGAGGGAGTGAAACGTAGGTTCACCGGGTTAATTCCCGGGATGGCGGGACTGACATATGATGAAAGAATGGGTCGACTGGGCTTGTATTCACTGGAATTTAGAAGGATGAGAGGGGATCTTATAGAAACATATAAATTTCTTAAGGGATTGGACAGGGTAGAAGCAGGAAAAATGTTCCCGACGTTGGGTGGAGTCCAGAACCAGGGGTCACAGTTTAAGAGTAAGGGGTAGGCCATTTAGGACTAAGATGAGGAAAAACTTTTTCGCCCGGAGAGTTGTGAATTCTCTGCCACAGTGGAGGCCAATTCACTGAATATTTTCAAGAGAGAATTAGATTTAGTTCAAGGGATATGGGGAAAAAGCAGGAACGGGGTACTGATTTTAGATGATCAGCCATGATCATATTGAATGACCTGAAGGGCCGAATCGCCTGCACCTGCACCTATTTTCTATGTTTCTATGTTAACTCAAGCCCAGGTGAAACTCATATCCTGGTGAATCGCTTCTGCACACTTTCCAACTTAGAGTGCTTTCTGTTGCCTCATGGGAACGCTGTTCAGTAGGGGTCAGAAGCAATGTGGGCGGCTGACAATTGGGGCGCTATGCTAAAGCCTGGATCTTGAGGAGAAACCTTAAAGCCGAAGCTGGGATTAGACTTCCCAACGCATTCATCCTCTGCTACACTGGTGATCGTTTTATTGTCAAGTTATATTGTTGGAGGCACCGTGGAGAGCACAGCTGGTAGAGCTGCACTCACAGCACCAGGGGCCTGGGATCAATCCTGGTCTCAGGTGTTGTTTGTGTGGACTTTGCACATTCTTCCCTGTGACCATGTGGATTTCTTCCCAGCGCACCGGTTTCCTCCCACATCCCAAAGATGTGTAGGTTTGTTGGTTAATTGGCCTCTAAGGTTAGTGTGTAGGTAGTGGCTGAGAAAGTGGGGTAACATGGAACTAGTTAGGCAGGGTGATTGATGGTCAGTGTGGACCCAGTGGGCCAAAGGGCCTGTTTCTTTGCTGTATCTTTCAATCAATCTTTATGCGTAGTTTCGTTTAGTCTAGAGGTACAGCATGGAAACAGGCCCTTCGGCCCGCAGAGTCTGCACCGACCAACGATCGCCCATACACTAGTTCTGCCCTACCCACTAGGGACAATTTATGGAGGCCAATTGACCTATGAACCTGCATGTCTTTGGAATGTGCGAGGAAACCAGAGCACCCGGAGAATGTCCACATGGTCAAAGGGAGAACGTACAAACTCCGTACAGACAGCACCCGCAGTCAGGATTGAAGCTGGGTCTCTACCGCCCTAAGGCAGCAACTCTACCACTGAGCCACCGTTCTGCCCAGAAGATACAGGGAGACACAAAAGATATAGGTGTTACTTATGGGCTGAGATTGCATCCTTCAGGCAATGCTACTGTTAACATTTACAGGCGTTACTCAAGTGCGTTTCCACAGTACCTTTCTCCCCCTCTGGCTCCTGTTATTTTCACCGCTCATTCAAGTTTGCACAAAAGGATGTGAACTATAGATTTACTGCTTGAACTCTTTCTGACCCTTCCTTCATCCTTCCAAGGTGGCCGGACCCTCAGACTGAGCCGGATACTTGCGGGAGACACTGGACGTTACGTCTGTGTGGTCAACAACTCTGCGGGGGAAGCCAGGAAGGATTTTCACCTCGATGTATTGAGTAAGGACAAAATGTAGAGGATTGTATTCAACAGGTCATTTCTCTCAGATCGACACAAAATGCTGGAGTAACTCATCGGGACAGGCAGTATCTCTGGGGAGAAGGAGTGGGTGACGTTTCGGGTCGAGACCCTTCTTCAGACTTATTTCTCTAGGCCAGAGACCTCTTTGTATTATCTGTAAACACTAAAAATCTGCCGTAGTTCTGCAAACAGAAACAAAATTCTGGAAATCCAAACTGAAAGCAAATAATCCGGGGAATATACAACAAATCGGGCAGAGTCCGCGGGGAGGAAAACAGCTGGCATTTAATGTTGATGACCTGTTATCAGAACGGCTGTCAGATTATTTGACTCTGGAGTCCAACATGAAGCAGCACAAAGCACAGCTTTAATGTTGATGGCCTTTCTTTCCAGCAGGTGAAAGTTAGAGCTGTAAGAGGTTTTGAGCAGCAGAATGGGCAAGAGGGGGAAAGAATGAAAAAAACAAAAGGGAAAGTTTGAGGTGGAGGAGAAAGGAGGAGAGATTATATGCTGAAAGGGGTGAGGGTGCAAGACCAAGTTTCAGTGCTCTCCGGGATTCAGTGCGAATACTGAGCCACTGTAGCAGATGCACCCAAATAGAATCTGGAGTCAATAGACAATAGACAATAGAAAATAGGTGCAGGAGAAGGCCATTCGGCCCTTCGAGCCAGCACCGCCATTCAATGTGATCATGGCTGATCATTCTCAATCAGTACCCCGTTCCTGCCTTCTCCCCATACCCCCTGACTCCGCTATCCTTAAGAGCTCTATCTAGCTCTCTCTTGAATGTATTCAGAGAATTGGCCTCCACTGCCCTCTGAGGCAGAGAATTCCACAGATTCACAACTCTCTGACTAAAAAAGTTTTTCCTCATCTCTGTTCTAAATGGCCTACCCCTTATTCTTAACCTGTGGCCCCTTTCGTTTGAAACCAATATTTTTACCCAATAAAATTATTCCCTTTCTGAAGGCATCGAAATGTGACCTGGTTGACTCAAATCAACATTAGATAAGTGGCTAATCTGTGTGGTTAAATTTAGACATTGAGTGTCAGTAGCCTCTTCAACAATGACCCATTTGCATGATTTTCTAATGATAATGACAGGAAATAGTTTGATGGATGTTTTGATGTCTGATCTCCACCCACCTCTCCCACACATCCCACCTCTCCCACACATCCCACCTCTCCCACACATCCCACCTCTCCCACACATCCCACCTCTCCCACACATCCCACCTCTCCCACACATCCCACCTCGCCCACACATTCTTTATGCCCTAATAGGGCCCCTCCTTCATTTATATGTCCCCTTGTTAGAAGGGATGTTCTAATCAGCCATCCTACAAGGTTGCACGTTACCCATTCCACTCTACATGGAATTTGCATGTTCCCAATGGGACCATGTGGGTTTCCTCCAGGTGCTCCGGTTTCCTTCCACATCCCAAAGACGTGCGTGTTTGTCGGCCTCTGTACAATTGCCCCTAGTGATAGGTGGTCAGTGTGGACTTGGTGGGCCAAAGGGCCGGTTTCCATGCTGTATCTCTAAACTAAACTAAACTAAACTAAACAAGGACACCATTGAGAGTGGTACCCAGGTACATGGATGGAGTTATGGTTCAGATCAGATTTTACCACAGGTGAAGTCCCAGAGGATGAAGAGTAGCTAATGTTGTTCCTCTGTTTTGGAAGTAGAGAGAGTCCAGGGAATTATAGGCCGGTGAGCCTCACGTCAGCAGGAGGGATGTAATTGGAGAGGATTCTTAGTAGTGGGCTTTACTCCCATTTGGAAGAGAGTGGGTTAATTAGGGACAATCAGCGTTGCTGTGTACACAGCTGATCTTGTCTTACTAACTTGATCAGGTAATTTGAGGAGGTGACGAAGGTGATCGATAAGAGTGGGGCATGGATGCTGTCTGTATGGATAAGGCATTTGACAAAGACTCCCATGGTAGGCTGATCCAGAAGATAAAAATTCATGGCAGATACAATAGTGGTATTTAAGAGGTTTTGAGATATGCACATGGATGTGCAAGGAATGGAGGGACATGGATCATGTGCAGGCAGATGATAAGTTGGATTTGGTGTCATGTTTGACACAGACATTATGGCCCGTTCCTGTGTGGTACTTGCAGCATCCCGAATGTTATCTTACGCACATGCGTGCCAGCATTTTATGCGCCTGCGTAACCCCCCTCCCTGCCGGGCGGGAACATCACGGGTGCGCACGTGCGCGGTAGATTGGAAACACCGACCAGTCAGAGGACGGTGACTCGGGACTTGCGCGGGACTCAGTTGGAAAGTCTGCAGCCATTTTATGTGAGATGCGTTGATGTTTCAAGTTCAAAGTTAATTAGTAAATTACTGTAAAATTACTTACTGTTGTGGTTATTATTCTGGGCAATACTCAACAGTACTGTTCCACGTTCTTCTAAATGGATAAACTTCCATCGGCCTGCTGGGAGCTGCTCAGGTTGGGTCAAAGACCTATCCCTGAGCCAGAGTTGGGCCACTCGAGTGATGCGTTGATGTGCCGAAGGATCAAAGTGTGGGAATACAACTTAGCACTTGATTTTCCAAACGGATCAAGCAGAGGGATTGGCGCAGTGGAAGAGTTCGTGCAAGGTGGGGTGTGGTGCAGTGGCAGTGAGCACTTCAGAGGAGGTTGATTGAGTTGTGTCAGAGAGGATGTCCGATAGCGATGAAGGGTTTGGGCACAGTAGTGAAATGGTCATTGTGACTAATTTAAAATGTCCTTTTTCCGCACAGGTCCTCCTCACATTTTAGGTGAAGACCTTGTGAGAAAGATTCATGTCAGAGAAGGGGAGACCCTGAACCTGACCTGCTTGACCACAGGTGAGTCTGACCAGGAGATACTCAGTCAGTGTAAAGACCGTAAGTGGGCAACCGGGTAAGTCTCCAATGGGAAAAGAGCTGGAGTGCTGGCAAGTTACTCTAGCACTTTGTTTAGAAACGTAGCAACATGGAAAATAGGTGCAGGAGTAGGCCATTCGGCCCTTCGAGCCAGCACCGCCATTCAATATGATCATGGCTGAATCAGTACCCCATTCCGGCTTTTTCCCCATATCCCTTGAATCCCTTAGCCCTAAGAGCTAAATCTAACTCTCTTCATGGAAAGAATAAACTTGGATGAAATTAGTGTAAGACTACTGTAAATGGTTGGTGACGGTCATCGTGGACTCGATGGGCTGAAGGGCCTGTTTCCACGATGTGCATCTCAATGACTCAATAACTACCAATTTTCCGTCTACCCAATGCACTATTCTTTAGACTTTGGAGATATAATGTGGACACAGGCCCTTTGGCCCACCGAGTCTGCCAGGACCAGCGATCACTAGCACTATCCTACACACGAGAGATAATTTACAATCTACATAAGCCTGTTAACCTACAAACCTCTATGTCTTTGGAGTGTGAGAGGAAACCAGGCCACCCGGAGAAAATACATGCAGTCACGGAGAGAACGTGCCAATTCAGTATGGACAACACCTAGAGTCAAGATTGAACCCGGGTCTCCGGCGTTGCAAGGCAGCAACTCTGCCGCTGCACCACTGGCACCCTATTCTATGCGTTGTGTTTGGTGTAGTCTACACGATGAACACGACGTGCTTCTCTCTGAGACATGTTCAGGCTGTGCAGCCTCAACAGACACCAGCTGTGTGAGTCCAATCACGCTATGGCTCTGTGATAAACTCCAGCCTGAGTGCTGTACTGCTTGTAACATATTCCAAACAGCACAATCTCTTCCATATGTTTTTAACGAGTTCTGAGTGAGATTCATGCAGTAAACACATTCCAGTTAATGAGTTCAGATCTCTGTTGAGCAACATGCTGAAGTGACCAGTAGATGTGAAGGATTGATGTCTGTTATTCTTGTGCTCCAGGCAATCCAAAACCAGGCGTCACTTGGTGGAGGGATGGTCGAGTGGTGAATGGCAGCCCAGGTTACGGCGTTTCATCGGATGGATCCACACTGGAGATCCTCCATACCAGCTTGTCACACATGGGACAGTATACCTGCCTGGCAACCAACTCTGTGGGCAAAACCTCCAAAAACTACCATCTCAGTGTCTTCAGTGAGGAGCTTTGACAAAGTCCAGTGACAGACTGTACACGCTGCTACTTCCCTACAGTGCCCTCCCCGACCTCAACCTCACCCTTGTTCCTTTAGTCTTCTCAAGCCCAACCATATCACAGCAGGGCTACCACCAAGCAAAGGTTCTGTCCTTCTGCTTCACCTTCCTCTCATGTCTCATCCCTGTCTTTCTGTTTGCCCCATCTCCACTGCCACCTAGCCTCGCTGCCTCTCTGCTAATGTCCCCATCTCTTTCTGTCTCTCTCTCTCTGTCTTTCTCTCACTCTGTCTGTCTGTCTCACTCTGTCTCTTTCACACACTCTTTCTCATGCTCTCTGTCTTTCTCTCGCTCTCTATTTTGCTCTTTCTCTGTCTCTCTCTGTCTCTGTCTCTCTCCGTCTCTCTCTCTGTCTCTCTGTCTCTCTCTCTCTCTGTCTCACTATCTGTCTCTCACCATGTCTCTCTCTCTCTCTCTCTCTCTCTCTCTCTCCTCTCTCTCTCTCTCTCTCTCTCTCTCTCTCTCTCTCTCTCTCTCTATCTGCCCCCCCTCACTCTCTCTGCCCACCTTCTCTCACTCTGCCCCCTCTCTCCCCCTCTCTCCCCTGCCCCCTCTCCTTCTCTCTCCCCTTTCTCCCCCCCCTCACACTCTCTCTCCTGCCCCCCTCTCTCCCTCTCTCTCCCCCTCTCTCTCTCTCCGCCCCCCCCTCACTCTCTCTGCCCCACTCCCCCACTCTCTCTCTCTCTCTCTCTCTCTCTCTCTCTCTCTCTCTCTCTCTCTCTCTCTCTCTCTCTCTCTCTCTCTCTCTCCTCTCTCTCTCTCTCTCTCTCCCCTCCCTCTCTCTCTCTCTCTCTCTCTCTCTCTCCTCTCTCTCTCTCTCTCTCTCTCTCTCTCTCTCTCTCTCTCTCTCTCCTCTCTCTCTCTCTCTCTCTCTCTCTCTCTCTCTCTCTCTCTCTCTCTCTCTCTCTCTCTCTCTCTCTCTCTCGCTCTCTCTCTCTCTCCTCTCTGTATCTGTCCCTCCCCTCTCACTGTCTGTATCTCTGCCAATGTAATCCTGGATTATTTTAACATTGTGGTGTGGCTGCATTCCAGTGGTAGCTGGATTCAGAACTTGTAGCTAAGCACAAAACAATGTACTGAATGCCAAAGCCAAGTGGTAAAGCAAGAGGTGTGTTAATGGGAACCATCTGGTTTGTTCCCTCGTGAACAGCCTAATCAGATATTTCAATTTTGCTGCCCATACTTGACTTGTCATGAGCTAATTCAAATACACAATTTAACATAAACTGTTCACTTAATATCTCCAAGGACCTTTTATATTTTTGTTTAGCCTTTGACTCTTGGTCTTGGCTTCTCTCTGTCTCCCTCTTCATCACTGATGTCATTTCTTTCTTCACTGAGTGAGATCGGGGAGGTTGGGAATTGTGTCATCAACATTGGTTTTCAGGAGCGGCCTGGATAGTTGGTCAACATCTTATGTGATGCAGGTCCTGCCACACACAGATATACAGCACAGAAACAGGCCCTCTTGGTCCATCTGGTCCAAGATGGCCCGTCTAAGCTAGTCTTATTTGGCCCATGTCCCTCTAAACCCTACCCTATCCTCTCACTGCCCCTCTCTCCCTCTCTGCCCCCTCTCCCCCTTCTCTCTCCCTTTCTCCCCCCCCCTCACACTTTTACAAGTTTAGTATAGTATAGTATAGTTTTCATTTATTATTATTGTCATGTGCACCAAGGTACAGTGAAAAGCTTTTTGTTGCTTGCTGTCCAGTCAGCCAAAAGACTGCAAGATTACAATCAAACCACCTGCAGTGTACAGATACAGGGCAAAGGGTATAACGTTAAGGTATAAGATAAAGGGCGACGGTCGATAGCTCGAAGGTCTCCCATGAGGCAGGTGGGAAGTCAGGACCGCTCTCTAGTTGGTGACAAGGATGGTTCTGTTGCCTGATTACAGCTGGGAAAATACCGTCCCTGAATCTGGAGGTGTGCGTTTTCAAACTTCTGCACCTCTTGACGTGTGGAAACGCATCACCAGCAATATATGCAAATAAAAACACAGGCCACACAAGGGCAATGTGCAGCTAAACCAGGACGTTTAAACAATCACTCAGATATTGCCATGTACATGGCAGAAGATGCCAGCAGTCCAGCAACAACCAGCTCCTCCCCCCCCCCCCCCCCCCCCCACCCCGGCGGTCTCCTTTCTGTACTGACTGTATCTATGCAAGTGGGGCAGAGGAGGACAATAGACAATAGGTGCAGGAGGAGGCCATTCGGACCTTCGAGCCAGCACCGCCATTCAATGTGATCATGGCTGATCATTCTCAATCAGTGCCCCGTTCCTGCCTTCTCCCCATACCCCTGACTCCGCTATCCTTAAGAGCTCTATCTAGCTCTCTCTTGAATGCATTCAGAGAATTGGCCTCCACTGCCTTCTGAGGCAGAGAATTCCACAGATTCACAACTCTCTGACTGAAAAAGTTTTTCCTCATCTCAGTTATAAATGGCCTACCCCTTATTCTTAAACTGTGGCCCCTTGTTCTGGACTCCCCCAACGTTGGGAAAATGTTTCCTGCCTCTAACGTGTCCAACCCCTTAATAATCTTATACGTTTCGATAAGATCTCCTCTCATCCTTCTAAATTTCAGTGTCATGCATGGAGTCTTGGCTCACAGTGAGAATTTGAATATGTGCAATAATTTGGGTGAAAATCCATCCTGGACATGGTCCACACGGTCCTGATTTCAACATGGTGCTGTATTTCAGTGAAGCCTGGCATTGAAACCACTTTGCTGATTTTGCCATTCCTGGTTCAAACAAAGTGGCAGCCAGCAAATTGAGATGATTGAACCTGGCATACACCACCTGTTCATTTCCTTACGGGTGGGGGGGGGGGGGGGGGGGGAGGGGGGGTCACACAGCATGGAAACAGGCCCATCACACCCCTGGTTTAGCAGCATTTTGGTCTGTCTTCGTTCCAGGGGAACAGATCTGATGCAGACAATATGGTCACCAAAATTCAGTGGACTATCTCCTCACTGGAGATGAAATGGTGTGAGGACTTTGTGCATGCGAGCGTGGTTTCTCCCGTCATGCAAACAGTGTTGTGTGAGTGAACTAAACTGTGTGCTGAAGATGCCTTCGGGTGTGCCGCACTCCGGTCATCTCCTGTTTGCTGTCGTTTCCCAGCTGCTCCCAGAATTGCCAGTGCGGCTGAGGACGGCACTCCGGAGGAGGTTGTTGTCATCGTGAACAACCCCACCTCGGTGGTGTGTGAGGCGGTGGCCTATCCAAGTCCGACATCTCCTGGTTCAAGGATGGCGTTCCCTTCAAGGCTTCGAGGAACATGCATCTGCTACCCGGTACATCCTGCCGAGATACTTCACTGCAAATAGAGCCAGCTCGTTCCTTTGCCGGTTCTCTGTGCTGGTCAAGTCATTGACCTAATGGGGCTATTGAATGCAAAGGAGGGTGTGTGGGTCAAGTCGTTGTGGACACGTTCACCATTTCCTTTGTCCGTGTGTATCGTCGGTCTCAGTGATAGCAGGTCTACCTTTTTCTGATGCATCCTCACAGGTTGTGAGACCCCCCTCCAAAAGTACATTCATCAGTCCCACCTGAGTAATTCATGCAATGGTGAAAGTCAGATCTGTCTCGGACTGGCCAAACTCTCCATGCCTACAGTAGATCCGTTTAGTGTAGTGTAGTTTATTGTCACGTGTACCGAGCGAGGTACAGTGAAAAGCTTTTTTGTTGCGTGCTACCCAATCAGCGGAAAGACTATACACGGTGTTACAGATAGAGGAAAACGGGAATAATGTTTCATGCAAGATAACGTCCAATAAATGTCTGATTAAAGATAGTTTGAGGTAGACGCAAAAAGCCTGAAGAAGGGTCTCGACCCGAAACGTCACCCATTCCTTCTCTCCAGAGATGTTGGCTAACCCGCTGAGTTACTCCAGCTTTTTGTGTCCATCTCCAATTTAAATCAGCATCTGCAGTTTTTTTTCCTTAGAGATAGTTTGAGGGTCTTCAATGAGGTAGATGATAGCTCAGGACCACTCTCTAGTTGGTGATAGGATGATTCAGTAGCCTGGTATCAGCTGAGAACAAACTGTCCCTGAATCAAGTCAAGTTAATCGGCTGTCTCACTTTGACATTAAGTCCAAACCACTCAAAAGAGATTCAAATGCACAAGCTAAGCTGACAGACCTGTGGAGCTGAGATGTAATGAAACGACACATGCAGGAATCTTGAACAAGAAACAAACTGCTCGATGAACTCAGCAGGTCAGGCAGCATCTGCGGAGGGTATGGACAGACATTGTTTCGGGTTGGGATCCTTCTGCAGACTGGAGAGAATGAAGAAGGGAGGAGAGAGCTGGAAAAGAGAGGTTAGGTCAGGCCAAGCCTGGCAAATGATAGGTGGTATACAGGTGAGGGGGGTATGGCAGATGGGTGGAGTAAATGAAAAGGTCTGGAGATGAAAAGGAGACAAGGGGTGTCAGATGAGGGGAGAAGAGGAGAAGTGAAATGTAAAGCGGGTGTGAGGGATGTGGGTGGAAGGGACGGTGGGGAGGGGAAAGAGGTGGGAATAAAGGCAAGTGTTGGACCGGGGGACTGGTGATGAGCGTGTGGAGGAGGTGAAAAGAGCAGGGTTAACATTTCCATGTTATGGCCTTGTGTTTGCAGGAGGTCGGGGGCTGCAGATTCTGAGTGTTCAGGAGGAGAATGCCGGCCATTACAGCTGTGTGGTGACCAATCAAGCGGGCGAGGCAGTGAAGGATTACGAGCTGAAAGTCTTCAGTAAGTCCTCGTTCTCTCACTCTCTGATATGTGGGTCGTGCTGTGCCTTCAAAAGGTTGATTGGAGTAGATGTCACAAGAAAGTTGTTAAATTTAATTCTGCATCTGTTTTATTTTCCTTTGAACACTTTTGTCTGTTCATGTTAAGGGTGTTGGATGAGAGGAGGTGGAGGTTTTTACACTTTAGAGATACAGCATGGAAACAGGCCCTTCAGCCCATCGAGTCTGTGCCGACCAGCGATCGCACCGTGCCACTAGCATTATCCCACACACAAGGGACAATTTAGAGAGGCCAATTAACCTACAAACCTGTACGTCTTTGGAATGTGGGAGGAAACCGGAGCACCCGGAGTAAACTCACAGGGAGCACGTACAAACTCCGTACAGACGAGCCGCAGTCAGGATGGAACCCGGGTCTCTGGCGCTGTAAGGCAGCAACTCTGCAACCGCTTCATCTAATGAAATATATTAGAGTGAAGCTGAACACAAAATGAGAGTCAAACACTTTGATCATCCAAAGGGAATCTGTGCCCATTAGTGTTTGGGAAAGGACTGATGGTGTGGGAGCAGGAGTGGAGAAACATGGTGAACGTCATGTTAAGGGTGAACATGAAGACAAATGCTAAGAAATTGAGACACAAGGAATTGCAGATGCTGAAATCCTGGGCAGAAAAACACGAGAGTGCTGGAGTAACTCAGCTGGTCAGGCAGCATCTGTGGAGAACATTGATAGGCTGTGCTTTGAATATGGACCCTGCTGGTGTAATTCAGTGGGTCAGGCAGCATCTGTGGAGAACATTGATAGGCTGTGCTTTGAGTATGGACCCTGCTGGTGTAATTCAGTGGGTCAGGCAGCATCTGTGGAGAACATTGATAGGCTGTGCTTTGAGTATGGACCCAGCTGGTGTAATTCAGTGGGTCAGGCAGCATCTGTGGAGAACATTGATAGGCTGTGCTTTGAGTATGGACCCTGCTGGTGTAATTCAGTGGGTCAGGCAGCATCTGTGGAGAACATTGATAGGCTGTGCTTTGAGTATGGACCCAGCTGGTGTAATTCAGTGGGTCAGGCAGCATCTGTGGAGAATAATGACAGGCAGTGTTTTGGGTTGGGACCCTTCTTCAGACTCGGGGTCTATCCTGCTGAGTTACTGCAGCACTTTGTGTTTTTGATAAGAAATGGACGGGCTTTCCCTGGTTTCGTTTCTTATCTTCAATCTGTAATGGGAAGTCAGACCAATGTCCAGTCGTGGAATATTTTTTTGATTTGAAATACAAGTGTCCCAGTATAGATGCCACCTCTGCCATCTCCAGACTCTCAAGTTTTCCTCATCTGTGTAGTACAGTATGCAGTCTGGCCCCCCAGGTATTAGGAAGGATGTCATTAATTTAGTTTAGTTTAGAGATACAGCGCAGAAACAGGCCCTTCGGCCCACCGAGGCCGCACCGATCAGCCATCCCCCACACATTAACACTATCCCACACACACTAGGGACAATTTACACTTATACCGAGCCAATTAACCTACAAACCGGTACGTCCTTGGAGTGTGGGAGGAAACCGAAGATCTCGGAGAAAACCCATGCAGTCACGGGGAGAACGTACAAATGTTACTGGATCCTTGTCACTGCTGATATGATTCAGATTAGTTTATTGTCGTATACACTAGAATGCAACAAAATTCCTTGTTCGCATGAAGCTCAGACTAAACAGTATACATGCTAACGATAGATGCAATAAATACAATGAGTGCCAAGCAGCAAAATGATGTCAAGATTATTTTGCAATCCATTGCAGTACCAAAAGAAAGTAGTTTCGTTTAGTTCAGTTTATTGTCACGTGCACTGAGATACAGTGAAAAACTTTTTTTTTTGCGTGCAATCCAGTCAGCTGAAAGACAATACAAGATTACAATCGAGCAGTCCACAGTGTACAGAGTAAGAAATGCTGCTGTTGGAGTAGAGGTTTAAAAGAGATTGCAGATACATCTCTGGGACCAGCATGCTTGGGTCACCTCTGGGTCACCTGGCTTGGGCGCCATTTTCTGTAGTGCAATAACAGAATGACTGAAAGGGCCAGCGTTAAACGGGCAAGGCAGCACCTCTGCGAAGAGGGAGAGAAAGAGGTAATTGGTTCAGGAGTCTGGTCGTAATGGGGAAGAAGCTGTTTTTAAGTCGACATCAGGCTTTCCAGGCTCCCATATCTTCTATCAGAACCAAGAAGAGATAAAAGGGATAAGCAGCTTGAATGAGTGGCTTGGGATTTTGGTGATTTTGTTGCTATCTTCTGGTGGAAGTCCATCTGACTTCGACGTTGCAGCTCTAATCGGGCATTTTCCACCCTCCTGCATCTAACGATTCCTGACGATTCCCTTCCTCCAACTGACAGCTTGACATACCACGAATCCTGGCTCTCCATCGTCCCAAGCCATTCAAACATTGATTAGATTTATAACTGCCAAATGTTTCAATGTATTCTCTCTCTCTCTCTCTCTCTCTCTCTCTCTCTCTCTCTCTCTCTCTCTCTCTCTCTCTCTCTCTCTCTCTCTCTCTCTCTCTCTCTCTCTCTCTCTCTCTCAGCAAAAAGCAATTTCCCTCAAATTTTTATAACATGAAAACAGAATTGTTTTCTCTGAAGTGTCATCACAGCAAAACTCTAAATGTTAATCCTTAGTTCCCGGAGAATCCCAAAGCGTTTGCAAACTCATTTGAACATTTCTTGGAAAGGGAACTGGATGAGCTAGGAGCTGTACCAGTCAGATGGCAAATCTTGGCTTGGTGCAATACGTGTTATGTTCAAGATAGACACAAAAAGCTGGAGTAACTCAGCGGGACAGGCAGCATCTCTGGAGAGAAGGAATGGGTGACGTTTTGGGTTGAGACCCATCGTCACTCATTCCTTACTCCAGCTTTTTGTGTCTGTCTTTGGTTTAAACCAGCATCTGCAGTTCCTTCTGACACACTCGTTATGTTCAACAAGGCAGTCGATTTTCTTGAAATCTCTCTTGTCTCAGTTCCTCCGCAGATCGGGAAGGATGACAGGGCAGCGGGAAATTTCCGCGTGACTCAAGTCAAGACCAAGGTGAACACCTCTCTGACCCTGACGTGTGAATCGTGGGCAGTGCCAGCTCCTGTTCTCCGCTGGTACAAGGACGGCCAGGTAATAGCACCAGCGGGCTCCATCGCTGATCTTTCACGTTCACAAACACTCACCTGGAGACAACGGTTTGCAAATGATAGATTCCCCGTTTTTGACTAAAATTTGCAACAGAGTTCTCACAATCCCCAAATCCAAAGAACTTGAGAAAGTTCTGAAAATTGAACGTATGAAATAAAATGTTTATGATGAAACCTGGTGAACAGCAATTGTTTCGCAGTGCGCATAGTTCCACGCGGTTCACTGGTTATTGAACACTTCCAGAAAATAGTTCCAGGAATGTCCGGATGAAAGCATCAACAATTGAACGATTATGGACAAGACAACCATCCCTGCTCCCCTCTATTCTCCATTGTCAAGGGGAAGATCAAGGGGAAATGGGTTCATCTTCTACTGCCGTCCACTGGGGCTTTTTGCGGTAGAGTTCCGCAGGGATCTAGATAGGCACATAGATATGTGAGGAATGGAGAGATATGGATCACGTGCAGGCAGAGGAGATTAATTTAACATGGGCCTGTGCTGTACTGTTCTGCGTTCTGTCTCAGCTGCAAACATTTGAAGCTGGTGTTTCCAAAGCAGTTGTGTTTCCACTGAGTAGTTGTGGTTCATTCATCTGCCCTTAAAAAAGAAGTTTGAAACAACCTCTAATTAAATTTATTATATGTAATTCACGCTCTATGTTCTAGATGCTCAATCAATGAACTTATGTGCACTCCATGGAAGCAAGATGCCATGGGCAGAGATTAATTCGTATTAACTCAGAGATTAACTCTGAGGAAGGGTCTTGACCCGAAACGTTACCTATCCATGTTCACCAGAGATGCTGCCACTCCCGCTGAGTGGCTCCAGCGCTTTGTGTCTTTATTGAACTCTTATAATGTTACTCTTACTCCAGTTGTTGGCAGGGACTGAACATCTCCAGATTCTCGACGATGGACGCATTCTCCAGATCAAACAGACCAAGGTGTCAGACACAGGGCGTTACACGTGTGTGGCCACAAACATTGCAGGGGAGGCTGAGAGGGACTTCCACGTCAACATTCAAGGTCAGCCCTGACCTCTCTGCAACTTCCTCTGCTCTCGGTTTCAGTCTCCGTGTACCGTTGCAGTTTGCCCGTCACATCCAGCGCAGTGTCTGGGCTGCCATGTAGGACAACGTGCCTGGTACTGGGTTACAAGTCGGGTTACACAGGAACTGGGAACTTGCCTCGGACCATGAGACCTTAGAGATACACCACGGAAACAGGCCCTTCGGCCCACCCTGTCCGCGCCGCCTAGCCATCACCCCGTACACTAAGGATCTCCCACACACCAGGGACAATTTACAGGTTTACCAAACATACAAACCTGCACTTCTTTGGAATGTGGGAGGGAAACGGAGGATCCGGAGAAAACCCGTGCAGTCACAGGGAGAAGGTGCAAACTCTGTACAGACAGCACTCATAGTCAGTATTTCACAAAATGCTGGAGTAACTCAGCAGGTCAGGCAGCATCTCAGGACAGAAGGGATGGGTGACGTTTCGGGCCGAGACCCTTCTTCCCCACTGACATCAGTCTGAAGAAGGGTCTCGACCCGAAACGTTACCCATTCCTTCTCTCCTGAGATGCTGCCTGACCCGCTGAGTTACTCCAGCATTTTGTGAAATAAATACCTTCGATTTGTACCAGCATCTGCAGTTATTTTCTTACAGCACCCATAGTCAGGATCGAGCGTGAGTCTCTGGCGCTGTGAGGCAGCAACTCTACCACTGTGCAGCCCCCACTAATGCTGAGACACAGCGCTAGTTATGATGAACAGTACCACGACGTATTGTCAGGTTCTAGTTCTGTCTTAATACTTTTAAATGAGCGGGATTGTATTGCAGTGCGTCAGAGATTGCTGAAGTTGTGACCTTTGATCTTCCTCCACACACTGCAGTGCCTCCCATCTTCCAGAAGGTTCATGGGGTGAACGCTGCCTGGGAGGTGATACTTCAGGAGGATGAAGTCGAGGACATCGTGGAACAGCGGCAGGTGATCGTGAACAACCCGGTGTCGCTTTACTGCGAGACTAATGCCATTCCGCCACCCAAGCTCTCCTGGTTCAAGGATGGCGAGGCTCTCTCGGCCACGGATGACATCCTGATTCTTCCAGGTACGGTAACTTGCCCCCCGCAGCAGCCCATTGCCTCTCCAGCCCTCTACACTGAGCTGACCAAGTCCAAAGAAGAAGCATCCGCGCAGTCTTGTGTGTTTCCTCTCTCCTGAGCTGTTCACTTTGACACAACACCAGCACGTTACAGATTGAAAGACCTCAGGAGAGCCACGAGCCATTTGGCATTGAAGATCACTTCCACAATTACACTACTGGACAGAAACATGCCCCCAACTACTGGTCTCAACTTTCAAAACAAATTTAGGAAGATGGTGAAGGCCATTTTGAGAATCTATGATCTGCAACATAATTCGATGCCCATCACAAGTTCCATACTTCCCTTTCATTCTCTCCTCTTTCTCTGGCTCCTTCCACCTATATTCCTCCCTCTGGCTTTACATTTCACTTCACTTCTTCCCTTCTCTGACACCCTTGAGACTTCTTTTCACCTCTATCCTTTGTCACTTACTCCACCCATCTGCCAGTCAACCCCCCGCCACCCTGCCTCCCTCTGGGGTGGCGCAGTAGGAGAGTTGCTGCCTCACAGCGCCAGAGACTCTGGTTCGATCCTGACCGGGGGTGCTGTCTCTGTGGAATTTGTACATTCTTCCTGTAGGTTTTCTCCAGGTGTCTTGGTTTGCTCCCACACTCCAAAGACATGTGGATTTGTAGGTTAATTGGCCTCTGTAAATTTCTCCAGAAAGTGGATGCGAAAGTGGGATAACATTGAACTAGTGCGAACGAACGATCAATGGTCAGCGTGGACTCAATGGGCTGAAGGGCCTGTTTCCATGCTATATCTTTCAGTCAATCAAAACAGCTTTGCATCCACTGTCATTCAATCATTGGTCCCCTATCTTACAGCATTCTGGTCTTTTCAAATACTGAGAGGCCAAGTTATCATGACAGGCAAAACCCCCCCACAAAGTGCTGGAGAAACTCAGCGGATCAGGCAGCATCCCTGGTGACATTGTAGGTTAGGACCTTTCTTCAATCACCTATCCACATTGTTTAGAGATGCTGCCTGACCTGCTGAGTCGCTCCACCACTTTGTGTTTTTTTGTTGTAATCCAGCATCAGCAGTTCTTTGTGTCTACATTATATCATCAGAAACCTGCTCTTAGGCTCCTAGTCGGAGCATGTGGCTACCAAGCACCAGAACAGAATATAGAACGGTACAGAAATTGACTGTTCGGCCCACCTCCTCCACGCCGACCAAGATGCCCCATTTAAGGTAGTCCCTGCCTAGCCTTTCCCTGTCTTTGGGCCATATCCCTCTAAATGTTAGTTTAGTTTAGATTAGACATACAGCATGAAAATAGGTCCTTCTGCCAACCAAATCCATGCCGGCCATCGATCACCTGTTCGCACTAATTCTACCTCACCCCACTTTCTGCTCCACTGCCCACATGTGAGAGGCAATATATAGAGGCCAAATAACCAGCACATCTTTGGGATGTGAGGAAACCAGAGCTCCTGGAGGAAACCCACACGGTGACAGTGAGAACGTGCAAACTCCACACAGACAGCACCCGAAGTCAGGATTTGATCCCGGGTCTCTGGCGCTGTGAGGCAGCAGCTCTACCAGTTGTGTTTTTGCCATCAGGAACATGTCCTTTGAAAAGAATGTTTCAAACAGTTAGCTAAGATGTGAACTTTGACCTCTTGACAGGAAGCCACATCCTGCAGATTCCCCGGATGCGTGTGGAGGATGCTGGGAGATACACGTGCCAAGCTGTCAATGAAGTTGGAGAGGACAAGCTCCACTATGAGCTGGTTGTCCTGGGTGAGTGTCCAAATGCGAAGAGTCCACTAGTCTCTGCAGAATCCATGGTAGGATTGAGTGCATGCTGGTGCTGTGGTATATGGCTGAGTGTGCTCTTTCATTGTACACCTTTGACCAGTTGACAATTAGTAATGGTATTGGTTTATTATTATCACATACTGAGATACAGTGGGAAGCTTGTGTTTGTGCTATCCCGCTAAATCAAATCAAACTACACATGAGTACAATCAGGCCATGCACAAGTGCAGCAAATAGTGTAAAGAGAAAAATGCCAGAGTATAGAATACTGTGTTGCAACATTTTGAGCATTACATTTGCAGGAAAAAAAGTGCAATTTCTGCAATGAGGTAGGTTGGAAGATCGGGATTACACCCTAGTTCATGGGAGGAATGTTGAGTCGTCTGATATCAGCGGGGAAGAATCTATTCTTGAGTCTGGTGGTACGTGCTTTCAAACTTTTGTATTTTCTCTACAATGGGAGAGGGGGAGAAAGGGTATGACTGGGATGCAAAAGGTCCGTGATTATGTTGGCTGCTATCCCGAAACAGTGTGCAATAATGTAGACAGCTCCATGCCATGCTCCTGCCTGGTTACCCTTCACTCTCCCTCCTTTGTGGAGGAAGGGTTGTGCTCAGGCTGACAAATGGATGGAGCACATTCCACCTAGGATATGTGGAATGGAAATAGGCCATTCAGCCCATCTATGTCTCTTTGTTTCCCCTTCTAAATCAGTCACCATAACTCCTCTGTTCCCTTTGCTCTCCTATGCTTTTCCAGCCTCTCCTTATATAGAGCCATACATTCATACAGTACAGAAACAGGTCCTTCAGCCCAACCTATCCATGCTGACCAATGTGCCCCATCCAAGCCAGACCCATTTGCCCCCCCCTTCCTAGCTATGTACTTGTACAAATGTCTTTTAAGTGTTGTTATTGTACTCAAAACAACGACTTCATCTGGCAGCTCGAAGGTATTTATTCACAAAACGCTGGAGTAACACAGCAGGTCAGGCAGCATCTCGGGAGAGAAGGAATGGCGACGTTTCGGGTCGAGACCCTTCTTCAGACTGATATCGGGGGGGGGGGGTGGGACAAAGGAAGGATATAGGTGGAGACAGGAAGATAGAGGGAGATCTGGGAAGGGGGGGGGGGGGGGAGAGAGGAACAGAGGAACTATCTAAAGTTGGAGAAGTCGATGTTCATACCACTGGTCTGCAAGCTGCCCAGGCGAAATATGAGGTGCTGCGATTTCTCCATCTGGCAGCTCGGTCCATATGCCCACCATCAATACCTTTTGCTTCAGCCACTTGAAAGAGCCACTTTCACATCCATGCTGCTCTTTGGATAAGTTTCTTCTCGGTTCGACTTTCCCACCCTCAATCTCCCATTTATTTCTGGCCACAACTGCACCATCTCGCTACCACCATCGGGTATAAGGTGCAGGAGCCTGAAAAAATCTTGACCACCAGGTTGAAGGACGGCTTCTTCCCAGGCTCTTAAACACTGCACAACACTAACCTCAGCGTCTCTGATATTCTACGGACCATATCTTTGATTGCACTTGCAGACTTCCCTTTTACATTATCATGATTACTTAGTATTACTATTATTAATTTGCTGTACTATTGATTATTACATGTTTATCCGTGTGTTATTGCACTTACCAGCCTGTGAAGCGGCAGCACGAAAGAATTTTGTTGTTGTGTTATCAGTACAAATAACATTTAACCACTCTCGATTCTTTGTACTTTTTTCACCACTCTACCTTTAAGCTCTTTGATAATTAAATGTTGTTCCTCTGCTTTTCTGCACCTTTTTTTGATAACATTCTCCTAAGACCTTTGTGTCCTCTCTGTTTATGCAACACTGCAGCCTGTGTGCTCAACAGAGGTCCCTTTAGTTTCTGGTTTGCTGTGCCCTCAGCTTGTTCCCTTCATCGGCAGAGGCTGTGCCTGATGCAATGCGCACTGCTGCCTGGCTGGGGTTTCCAGATACTCAGCCATGGAACATCACTCAGACTTATTAGATTCAGTGAAGCAGTAAATGAGTCAGTGAGCGAATATCTTGCTGCAGTCAAGTACTGCAGACTGGCGATCTTATGAAGTACAGAAGTTCAAAAGAGGCAGACATTTTGCGAAATTTCAGCTTGCTTGCGATAAAAATAAATAACTACAATATCACGATAGTTGAACATTTCATCATTTGTCTCCTTGATAGAAAGTCAACATATCTTTCATTAAAATTCCTAAACTAATTTCATCATTCCTTCTTATTCCTCGTCCTCATCTCATCTTATATGTTGTTTTGTGTTCTTGCTATATTTAATTCCTCCTTCATTTCAGCGATAGTAATTTATTTAGCCTTTTTCCTCAGCTCCCAGCATCTATTCATTTATATTTAATTAATTGACAGGTTAATGTGCAGCCTCAAAGGCATAGTTTAGACTCAAAGAGCTGTAAGATCTAAACACAAAGTGCAGGAGGAACTCAGTGGTCAGGCCTGATTTTTGGAGGGAATGGGCGACATTTCAAGTTGCAGAGAATCAAACTGAAGAATGGTCCCATTCTGAAACGTCACCTATCCATCCCTTCTTCGGAAGCTGCTGCAGCACTCTGTGTGTTGGATTCCAGCCTCTGCAGTTGCTAGTATTTAGAAGATTGAGGGGGGATCTTAGAGAAACTTACAAAATTCTTAAGGGGTTGGACAGGCCAGAATGCAGGAAGACTGTTCCCGATGTTGGGGAAGTCCAGAACAAGGGGTCACAGTTTAAGGATAAGGGGGAAGTCTTTTTGGACCGAGATGAGAAAGTTTTCTTTCACACAGAGAGTGGTGAATCTGTGGAATTCTCGGCCACAGAAGGTAGTTGATGCCAGTTCATTGGCTATATTTAAGAGGGAGTTAGATGTGGCCCTTGTGGCTAAAGGGATCAGGGGGTATGGAGAGAAGGCAGGTATGGGATACTGAGTTGGATGATCAGCCATGATCATATTGAATGGCGGTGCAGGCTCGAAGGGCCGAATGGCCTACTCTTGCACCTATTTTCTACGTTTCTATGTTTTTATGTATCCAATTATATTACAATCCCCATCCAGGATACATCCAATCCCCCGTGGTGCCCAGCGGTCCCGGAAATCCTCCAGGGTGCCCGTGGACAGCGCATAGTCCCTCTCCAACACCACCCGGGCGCGGATATAACCCCGGAAAAGGGGAACAGTCCGTTACTGGGGTGGCAGGGGTCCCTCATAATCTTACTTGCTCTGGATCTGCACCTCCTGATGTATAGGTCCTGCAGGGGGACGAGTGTAGTTCCCATGGTGCGTTCTGCCGAATGTACTACTCTCTACATCTACATCTGCCTTTCACCCCTCACCTGTATCCATCTGTCATGGCCTGACGCCCCACCCACCCCCACCTCTTGTTTTCAGCTTTCTCTCCACTGCAATAAGGAGGGTTTCGACCCAAACCATTGCCTGTCCATTCCCCCCACCATCATCGGCGGTCACTCGAAGCGAGTATGACTGTCCTCTTGTAAAGGACGCCTGTGCGTGACTTTGTTTAACGTGGGGAGACCGGTGCACGGACAGCCACCACACGGTCCTTGACAGATCTGGGTCAGGATCCAGTGGCATGGAGTCCAAGACCACCGGGGACCCTTTTCTGCCGCAGCCTTCATCCGCCTTCCCAGCCGGTGTAGACGCCCCACTAAGGTCAGCCATCATCCTCCGCCTGTTCCACCGCTGAGGTCTTGGTTGGATCGCTCTTTGTCAGGGACCTCCCCCTCGACCTTTCCGCCACGGGTGACCCTACCAGGAGCTTAGCTCCAGACGGCATCGCTCTCAGGATCTCAGGACCACACGAGCTTCTCCACCACGACAAGGTGACCATCCATGGAGAAGATTCTCCCCACAGAGGTTGGCTGACCTGCTGAGCTCCTCCAGCACTTGTGTTTTAATGGAATAACTGGTATTTTTATTGAAAGATTGAAAGATGTATTGACTCTGACAAATTCCTCAATGAAAGGATTGGTATCTATGACAAAATAATGACGTTGACCCCTCACTTCGATGCACAGTTCACACGATGCTGTTGACTGCTGAACATCAAGTAATCACATCCCAGCTGCTTCTATGACCACCTGCAGTCTGCTTCAGCTGTTCACCACATAATTTAATTCATGCATTTTATTTTTCAAACTTTGATAATCTTTTTGCAATAAAATCTGTTCATTTGAAATAGAAGAGCATATAATAATTAACGTTTCAAAACGTATGAAAATCTAGATTTAATTTTTTTTTTTTTTTAACCACCACAAAGCAAGACTGGTCTTGATTATGGCCATGAAGCCAATCTCAAGGGCTGGGAAAATCATCAGGTTTCTGATCGATTCCATTACTTTGCCAGAGAAACGCAGGGAAATTCCAAGCACATGTGAGGAATTTCCTGGCCGCTGTGGCAGTGTGGACAACTTGTCCGATAGAAAGACCGTGGGGCTCCCCTCTCAGCGAGGAAGGGATATGGGCCAGACCCAGGATAAACAAGCAACTGGAACCAGAATGGGTCTTGTGTTAAGGTTCATTTCAAAGCAGGGCCATGAATCATTGCACCGTAGGGGGTGAATTCTTCGTGCACCATTATCGAGAATTTATGGAATTGTAAATGTATTTATTTATTCATTTAAGATGCCAGTAAACAAACAAGAACACAGAACCTTAGGAGCTCAAAAGAATCTCGCTAAAAGATGTGCAAAGCATGAAGTACAGGAGGAACTCAGTGGGTTCGGCAGCATCTGTGGAGGGAATGGACAGACAATGACCTTTCTCCTGACTTTATCCTGACCTTTCTTCAGCACGTTCCTTACCCAAAAGATGCAGTGCGGTGAATGTTAAAGTAAATCACTGGCTCATGCTGGAGCCTAGATAGTTATTCATCTCATTAATTTGAAGACGTAGGTGCCGACAGGAAAGATTACTGCAGATATTCGGTGTGAGGTTTTGAGGGCTTTGCTGCTGATGATTCATCTCTGAATATCGTCAGGGGTCATCGAGAGTTGGGAACATTTCATAAGTATATTTATGCTGAATCTACTCACGACCAGGAGGTCTGCCACTGAACTTAGCATGTTTCAACTGAAAGGCGTTGAAAATATTCTCAAACACAAATTATGTACAAGGTTGTTTAAACCTGCAGACCCTGGAGTTGGGAAATGGCTTTGGAGCAGTGGGAAGTGTAACACTGCCACCAACGGGAACATTGGTGACATTGTTGTCCAGCTCCACTGAAGTCATTGGAACTGAATTTCAGAAATCAAGAGCTGAGAGGAATTCATTGTCATGCACTGGGAACGGAACATTTAAATCCTTACTTGCTGCAGCTTAACACAATAACATTAAAGCAAAAACATAAATATTTATACAATAATCAATGCGACCTTTACCGTGTCGTATCTCCGTTCGCGCAACGGCCTAACATCGTGGAGTCGGCGGCCTCCAGCTGGGATCGACCTCGAAGACTCCGGTCGCAGGGCCTGGACTTACCATCTCGGAGGCTTCGGCCGTGGGCCCTGCAGACCGCAACATCGGGAGTTCGCAGGTCCCTGGCTGGCGACCGGCTTTTGGGAGCTCCAGCCGTAGCAGCTTCGACCGCCCCGAAGCACGAGGCACGATCAACCCGCCCGCAGGCCCTTCATCACCCTGCGTGGCCTGGCCGCGGCACTTTACATCGCCCGGTGGGGGCTCAGGACTCTCATCGCCCTGCGTGGCTCGGCCGCGGCATTTTCCATCGCCCGGTGGGGGCTCAGGACTTTCTTCGGCCTGCTCGGCTCGACCCTGGGACTTTCCATCGCCCGGTGGGGGCTTCAAGGGGTTGTGAGCCTCGATCGCCTCGTGGCGCCACGGGAGAAGAACGAGGAGGAGATAAGACTTTGCCTTCCATCACAGTGAGGGTATGCCTAGAGCAATCACTGTGATGGCTGTTTTGTGTAAAAAATTGTATCTGTGTGTCTTGTGTTCTTTAATGTCTACTGCCGGACCCTGACGTGAGAGGACGCTGGCGTTGAGTATTCGCCGCTTTTCCGTCAGGATAGTTTGTCTGTTTGTCTGTTTGTTTCTATGTTAATTGTATTTGTAAAGCGCTTTGTGCATGTGTTAAGGCGCTATATAAAATAAATATATTATTATTATTATTATTAATAATACAAGAAATCATCACTTATACTGGGTAACCAGACCACAAACTGAAGTATGTATTACAACCTATAAAAAGTCCATTGTGGTTTAGTGCTGAGGTATGGTCAGGGTTATGTAGACTTTCGAGATACAGCGTGGAAACAGGCCCTTCGGCCCACCGATTCCGCGCCGACCCCGTACACTAGCACTATCCTGCACACTAGGGACAATTTGCAAGCCTACCGAAACCATTTAACCTGCAAGCCTGTGCGTCTTTTGAGTGTGGGAGGAAACCAGAGATCCAGGAGAAAACCCACGCGGTCACAGAGAGAACGTGCAAACTCTGTACAGACAGCACCCTTGGTCAGGATGGAGCCCGCCCGGGTCTCTGGTGCTGTAAGGCAGCAACTCTACCGCTGCGCCACTATGTTGCGTTATTGTTGTGCAGGGTAGTTCGAAAGCCTGACAGATGCTGAGAAGCTGATCTTAAACCTGGACGTCACAATTCTCAGACTGCTGTACTGTCTTCATGATGGTAGCAGCGGGATGAGAGCTTGGCCAGGGTGGGGTGGCTCTTTGACGACAGGAGCTGCCCTTTTGAGATTGATCCCTTCGATGGTGGGGAATTCAGTTCCTGTGATGGACCGGGCGATATCCACAATCCCCTGTATTTTCCTTCATTCAAGTTACTGAACCTGGCTGTGATGCAACCAGTCAGTGTGCTCCTTGTCGTAGACCCGTAGAAGTTCAATCGATCATTTGACTGGAAATGTACATACGGAGCCACGTTGCATGTTGTAGCTATTTTTGCAGATTCATACCCCTCCTTTGATGTGCCACCACAACTCCAGTTTGGCAACTTGCGATTGCAGCTGACCAAAGCAAATTTGAGGGAACACTGCACAGTAAAATGTGCTCAGCTGAGAATTTGTTCTTGATCAGTCATACATATGGCTTTCACTGGAGCTGGGAATCCTGACCAAATGCTTATTTACTCCCAGAAGACTGGCTGGCGTTGGGGGCAATTAGCTGAAGCACCAGCCTCCTAAAGACAATGCAGCCTCTTGAATAAAACCAGCAGGCAGGTTGCGTTCAATTGATGATAATCCTCTGGGCAGGCAGTGCTTGTGTGCACATCATGTCCTGTAGTACCCTAGCACCTGACAGTAAAACCTGAGCTGTTCAGATGTTCCAGCTCTGGGCCCCATCAGAGTTGCTGCAGTTTGTTTATGGCTGAAATACTGGAGTCCCACAATGGACCTGCCAGTGAAAATCATGTTGTACAAATTGATCAGTGCAGTATAACTACAGTCATCTGCTAGCCCAGTGTTTGCATATCATGATGGTTCGGCATCTGGCTTCCTGGTCTTCCTTTAAACTCCCCGCACTCCGTTCCTATGTTCAAGGTAACCCCATTCCCCGGCTTCCTTTAAGCTCGAGGCCCTGTTTCCCAGCTTGAATTGAATTGAAAATACAGCATTGGCAGCGGGCCCACGCTGTCCATCAATCACTTGTTCACTCTTGCTCTCTATTATTCCACTTTCTCATCCACTCCTGACACGCAAGGAGGCAATTTCACAGAGGCCAATTTACCGACAAACCCGCACGTCTTTGTGGTGTGGGGGGAACCCAGAGCACACAGAGAAAACCCACACAGTCACATGGAGAACGTGCAAACTCCACACAGACAGCACCCGGGATCAGGAATTTACCTGGGTCTCTGGCACTGAGAGGCAGCAGCTCTACAATCTGCACCTCTGTGCCATCTCATAAACTGCCAGGTTCATTGGAGAATTTATTACGCGACTGTGTAACACCTAGAAAGACATGAATTAATAATGTGTTGGTGTATGAACGGGAATAATGTCCAGTAGTCCAGATTATCCACCATCTGGCATAACCAGTCTCCCGGGTGCCGATTAATTGAGTTTCACTAAATTTCAGACCAAATATAATTGTTTCATTCCTCTTGTCTTTTCCTCATGAATCCCAACCATTCCTAGTTACAAGAATGAAACATTATTATTTGTGGCCTGTCTTTTGTAAATCAGTAACCGTCTCCTCTCACCCTGTCTAGTCCCCCCCACCATTCCTGCAGAAGGTGACGGGTTTGGAGAGGAGATTGCGCTGACTGTCAACGAAACAATCCAACTGCGTTGTGCGGCAATAGGGAGCCCGGAACCTTCCATTACCTGGCTGAGAGACGGGCAACCCATCACTACAGATCGGAGGCATCAACGTCTCGATGGTGGCAAAATTCTCCAGGTGAGACCTCTGCAGATCAGACGAATAATTTTTGCATTGTATGATAATTTAATTGAAGATATAATTACATCCGGAAAACCACGTCTGAAGAAGGGTCCCCACCAGAAACGTGGCCTGTCCATTCCGTCCACAGATGCTGCCTGGCCCGCTGAGTTCCTCCAGCACTTTGTGTGTTAGGGAGGCTCAAGATTCCAGCATCTGCAGTTCCTTGTGTCTCCTGGGAAGGATTGACAAGATGGACGTTGAGGGACAGTTTTCCCAAACTGGAGGAACTAGGATGAAGCAACATATTTTGGGTCGTCTAATGTCAGCAGGACATGTACGATATGACATGATACAATAGAACTTTATTCATCCCAGCAGGGAAATTGATCTGCCAACAATAATAAAAACACAAAATATGTGAAACATGAAATTACAGTGACGAGTGGAAAGGATTGGGGATGTGCAAAGATTGTGGGGTGGGGGGGGGGGGGGGAGGGGGGTAGGGGGGGGAGGGGAGTCAGTCTCAGTCTACCCCACGATAGAAGGGGAGGACTTGTACAGTTTGATAGCCACAGGGTGGAAGGATCGCCTGTGGCGTTCTGTCCTGCATCTTGGTGCAACCATTTATTGGGGTCTCTGGTCCCGTGAGCAGGCAGCTCTACCAGCTCTGCCACTGTGGTACAGGATTTGGTACAGATTTGCAGAGGCCTTACTGAATGGCAGAGCGCATGAGAAAGGATGTAGAGAGTGCTCCTGTTTTGTATGTTCTCACAAAGAATGTACCTGCTGGAGTCAGACCCAGTCAGAGGTTTCCTGGTCCTCCATTCCATGAGCTATGCCGAGTTGTCTTCCGATTGACCGACCCGCTATGTTTGATTCTTCTTCTGCAGATTCACTCGGTGCAGTTATCTGACACAGGTGACTATCTTTGCATCGCGGAAAACCCAACGGGATCTACAGAGAGACGTTTCAGTCTCCGCGTTCAAGGTAATGGCCTTTGCTTTTTGAAAACCTGCTTTGTACTTTAGAGACGCAGTGTGGAAACAGGCCCTTTGGCCACCGAGTCCGTGCCGACCGGCAATCAGCCTGTACGTTAGCACTATTCCACACACTAGGGACAATTTACAGAAGCCAATTAACCTACAAACCTACGTGCCTTTGGAGTGTGGGAGGAAACCGGAGCACCCGGAGAAAATCCACGCGATCACAGGGAGAAGAGCTTAACAGGTCTCGCAATGTTGAGACCGTGAGTCTTTGGTGGAGGGGCCATACTATCAGTATCAGGAACTTAACAGACCCTGTGCTTTTAACATAGAAAACCATCCTAAAATATATTTCTGCAGCACAGGAAAAATCTGGACCCAATGCCAACGTGATGACGTTTAGGGAGTGTATTTAACGTACTAATATTTAATCAAACATATCAATTCAGGGAATTGGGTCTTCCCATTGCAATGCAGTGGTCCCAGATGTACAGAGCATCTATGAAAAGCTTTTCAATTATGAGATATTTTGCACCTTTAGTTTTTTCATCCCTACTTCCCTTTCTGACATTCTTAATTTTATTAATACCATGCCAGCAAGTTTCCCTGAGCTTCCTGCATCTTCACCAGGAGCATGACTTTTCACCGGGATGTTACCTGTGCTTGTGGGCTTGAGTTATAGGGAGAGGTTAGATAGATAGATAGATAGGGTGGAGCTTATTCTTTGGGGCATAGGAGGCCGTGGGTGACCTTATTGAGGTGCACAAGATAAAGTGAACGCTCGCAGTATTTCCCCGCAATATTTCTCAGTATTTTAGGATTCTAAAACTCAGAGGTCATAGGCTTAAGATGAAAGGGGATTTAAAATGGACCTCATGGGCAACTTTTTCACTCAGGGGGTAGGCCATATCTGGTAGAGCCACCAGAGGAAGCTATAGAAATGGATTCAATTATGATTTTTAAAAGGCATTTGGACAGATAAATGGATAGGAATGGTTTAGAGAGCAGCCAGATGCAGCCAAATGTGGCTAGCTCAGTATGCATACTTGTCGGCATGGACAAGATGGGTTGAATGGCTTGTTCTCATACTGCACAGGTCTATGACACAATCTAAGATGGACAGATACAAACACATAGTAATGACTCAATTAACCATCTCGTTACACAAGATATTTTCTAGTAATTTATCTATTCTCGACCTACATCTGTGCCATGAAATCACAATATTAACAACGGCAAATACATTTGATGCCTATTTGTTGTGGGTTAATATTGACCTTTTTGAACAAATCATTTCCTTCTCTCCTGAGATGCTGCCTGACCTGCTGAGTTACTCCAGCATTTTGTTCATAAATGAAGGTAGGACGTTCTGATCACATTGATCCCCTGGAATGTGGAGGCCTGTGTCGGTGCCGGGACCAGGCAACCCTGATTCACATCTTGCTTCTCCCTGTGTAGAAAGGAACTGCAGATGCGTGAAGAAGGGTCTTGAGCCGAAACGTCGCCTGTTCCTTTTGTCCAGAGATGCTGCCTGACCCGCTGAGTTACTCCAGCTTTTTTGTGTCTCGCTTGCCCCTGCAGTGCCTCCAGCGGTTCTCGGCCCCAATCCAGAGAGCGTGAACGTTGTGGTGAACAATCCCGTTTGGTTGACGTGTGAATCCCGGGCAGTCCCTGCAGCAGACGTTACGTGGCACAGAAACGGAGTCCCACTGCAGTTCAGCGCTGACATCCTCTTCCTTCCAGGTGACAAGAGAAGTCAGAGCGGGTATGGGCAGAGCAGAGTCTTTCGCCTCTCGCAAGGTCACATGTTACAGGAGTAGAATTAGGACATTAGGCCCATCGAGTCTACTCCGCCATTCAATCATGGCTGATCTCTGCCTCCTAATCTCATTTTCCTGTCTTCTCCCCATAACCCCTGACACCTGTTCTAATCAAGAACTTGTCTATCTCTGCCTCAAAAATATCCACTGACTTGGCCTGCTACAGTCTGAAGAAGGGTCTCGACCCGAAACATCACCCATTCCTTCTCTCCCGAGATGCTGCCTGACCTGCTGAGTTACTCCAGCATTTTGTGAATAAATGGCCTTCTACAGCCCTCTGTGGCAATGAGTTCCACAGATTAACTACCCTCTGACTAAAGAGGTTCCTCCTCACCGCCTTTCTAAAAGAGCGCCCTTTAAATCTGAGGCTGTGACCTCTGGTCCTAGACTCTCCCACCAGTGGAAACATCCTTTCCACATCCAAGTCAAGTCGTGCCATTTTGGAGGCTATGCATAGCCCTCCTCCAATTCATGATGTCACTGAAGAAAGGTCCTGACCTGAAATGTTGGCTGCCCATTCCCTCCACAGATGCTGTATTTAGGGAGATTCCAGCTTCCGATTTTCATTTTAATAAATCACGAGGGTAATAGATAAGGTGAATGCACAAACTCTTGTTCCCAAGGCAGAGCAATTTAAAATTAGAGGGCATAGCTTTAAGTGAGAGAGAAATATTTAATAGGGATTGTCCCTGAGGGACAATTTTTTTCACCAAGATCATGGTGCCAGAGGATGTGATTGAGGCAGGTACAACATTTGGTGGACAGGAAACATTTAGAGGGATATGGGCCAAATGCGGGTAAATGGGATTAGCTTTGATGAGGCATCTTGATTGGCATGGACGTGTTAGGGGCAAAGGACCTGTTTTGGTGCTGTCTGTTTCTATGACTTTAATGGACCCCAGGTGGATTTCACTGGAAGATGTGTCGTCCGTGTGGCCATCATTTGTTTGGTCACATCGCTTCCTGTAAATTCCCACTGATCGGACTTGTAGGTAAAGCGTTGACTGGGGTGCCAGGAAATATTCAGTCCGCAGGGAACTGTACACAGTGCTGTGCCTCAGGAAGATAGACAATAGACAATAGGTGCAGGAGGAGGCCATTCGGCCCTTCGAGCCAGCACCGCCATTCAATGTGATCATGGCTGATCATTCTCAATCAGTACCCCGTTCCTGCCTTCTCCCCATACCCCCTGACTCCGCTATCCTTAAGAGCTCTATCTAGCTCTCTCTTGAATGCATTCTGAGAATTGGCCTCCACTGCCCTCTGAGGCAGAGAATTTCACAGATTCACAACTCTCTGACTGAAAAAGTGTTTCCTCATCTCAGTTCTAAATGGCCCACCCCTTATTCTTAAACTGTGGCCCCTTGCAGCATGTTTGTTCTGTGGCCCCTTGCAGCATGTTTGTTCTGTGGCCCCTTGCAGCATGTTTGTTCTGTGGCCCCTTGCAGATGCAGCATGTTTGTTCTGTGGCCCCTTGCAGATGCAGCATGTTTGTTCTGACGAGACATAGTTTTAAATGAAAAGCCTACCCGACTTGCGATAAATATAGTTTTTAAAAGCAAAGAAGTGATAACACGACTCATTCTCTTGAATACGGAAACTTCACGTTCCTCTGTAAGCACATCAGAAGAACATCCAAAGGTTGAATCTCAATCACAAATGGCTCTTGATTAAGTTTAGTTTAAATGTAAAGATACAGCATGGAAGTCGGTCCTTTGGCCCAACTGGTCCACATTACCTTCGATTACCCATGCACACTATTCTACTCCAGAACCAGGGGATTGGTACAGTCTAAGAATAAAGGGGGGGCCATTTAAAACTGAGGTGAGAAGAAACCTTTTCACCCAGAGAGTTGTGAATTTGTGGAATTCTCTGCCACAGAAGGCAGTGGAGGTCAATTCACTGGATGAATTTAAAAGAGAGTTAGATCGAGCTCTAGGGGCTAGTGGAATCAAGGGATATGGAGAGAAGGCAGGCACGGGTTACTGATTGTAGATGATCAGCCATGATCACAATGAATGGCGGTGCTGGTTCGAAGGGCCAAATGTCCTACTCCTGCACCTATTTTCTATGTTTCTATGTTATCTCACTTTCTCATCCACTCCCTGCACATCAGGGGCAATTTACAGAGGCCAATTAACCTGCACGCCATTGGGAAATGGGAGGAAACTGAAGCAGGTGGTCACAGGGAGAACGTGAAAACCCAACACAGATTAACCCAGGGAGCAAAGCACTGTTCCTACAACTTAGCAGAACAGATTATTCTAGTTGTCTCTTTGGACAACAGTAGCATGATCTCTGAAGTCTGGTCTCGAACCGAAACGTCACCCATTCCTTCTCTCCAGACCCGCTGAGTTACTCCAGCTTTTTGTGATACCTTCGTAGCATGAACTCTGATCATTTCTTCCCATTTCCATTCCAGGTGACCATGTCCTTCAGATTCCCAGAGCAAAGTCTGAGCACAGCGGCCAATACACCTGTGTTGCTGCCAACGCAGCCGGCAGTGATGAGAAGCATATCCACCTCCACGTAAACAGTAAGTTCCATTGCCCACGTGTATGTGGGGAGTAGATGCTTCACGGGACATGGAGAGACCAGCTGCTGTAAGAACAGCACTAATGACATCCGTAAACAACATGCACGCTCCTAGTTGGGCCCATCCCAGTCAGAGCCCCAGTAAAGCTCTCCGTACAGACAGGATGAATGAATGAATGAGTGAATGAATTAATGAGTGAGTGAATGAATGAATTAATGAATGAATTAATGAGTGAGTGAATGAATGAATGAATGAATGAGTGAATGAATGAATGAATGAGTGAATGAAGGAGTGAATGAATGAATGAATGAATGAATGAATGAATGAATGAGTGAATTAATGAGTGAATGAATGAATGAATGAATGAATGAATGAATGAATGAGTGAATGAAGGAGTGAATGAATGAATGAGTGAATGAGTGAATGAATGAGTGAATAGGTGAATGAATGAATGAATGAATGAATGAATGAATGAATGAATGAGTGAATGAATGAATTAATGAGTGAATGAATGAATTAATGAGTGAATGGGTGAATGAATGAATGAATGAATGACTGAATGAATGAGTGAGTGAATGAGTGAATGAATGAATGAATGAATGAATGAGTGAATGAATGAAAGAATGAATTAATTAATGAGTGAATGAATGAATGAATGGGTGAATGAATGGGTGAATGAATGAATGGGTGAATGAATGAATGGGTGAATGAATGAATGGGTGAATGAATGAATGGGTGAATGAATGAATGGGTGAATGAATGAATGGGTGAATGAATGATACTTTATAATCACATGTGACATGTCATGGTGAGATTCTTTGTTTTGCGTACACAAGTACACAAAGAGTTGCCACATACAGGGCTTTGACAAAGTTACAAAGTATTCCATGGTGGAGAGGCATCAGCATCACAACTGATGATCATTGGGTGGAGTATGATGGTCCTCCAGGTGAGTTCTTACTATGGGCCTTGTGATGGCTGAAGCTGATCCTGGAGTCGCAGACTTTATGTCCGTTCAGGTGGGCGCCCGTGCGTGACAACGTTTACCGTGGGGAGACTGGTGCAGGGACATCCACCCCTGCACTGAGACAGACCCTGGTCCATCGGCATGGACTCCACCTCGGTTGGGAGTCCCTCCCAGCTGCAGCTTTCTCAGCCATTGTGATGCTCCACCCACCTGCCGGCCGCCATCTTGCTCGGTCTGTTTCAACGTTCAGCTCTTCTTCTCGGGCCGCGCTTTGTCAGGATCCCCCTCGACCCGCCCACCAAGGGTCATAGACCCTGCCAGGAGCACAGCTCCACAGGGTTTAACTCTTGGCATCTCAGGCACACGTAGGCTTCCGCAACGTCAAAGTGGAGACCCTCAGAGAAGGGTACATCAGCCTAATAACCTGATTTAGACTTTAGACTGTAGAGATACAGCACGAAAATGGGGCCCTTCAGCCCATCAAGTACGTCTTTAGAATATGGGAGGAAACCAGAGCACCTGGAAAAAGCCCACGCAGTTACCGGGAGAACGTACAAAACTTCTGTACAAACAGCATCTGTAGTCAGGGTCAAAGCCAGCACTGCAAGGCAGCAACTCTACCACAGCGCCACCGTGCCGACCAGATGCTTACAGTTAATCTTATGGATGAGGAATGAGAGAAGGATAGATCTAAGCCAGGATGTGGAAACTGCTTTGGATGCAACTGTTTACACTCACAGATGGTATTTTAATTGTTAGTCAATGTCTTCTAAATCTTTGCTTCAAAGCCCCGCCCACCATCAAGCACGTTGGCGAGCGACACTCGGACACCATCACGGTCCGTGTTGGGGAGAAGGTCGCTCTCAGATGTGAGTCCGATGCTGTTCCAGTTCCTACCATCGTGTGGTACATGAATGACCACCAGCTGCCATTTGGAGATGTCCCTCACATCCACCCCGAGGGACAGACGCTCCACATTGAGGACGTTCAGGTAATGTCTGTGTTCGGTATTTCAAACATGAACTATTTGCCTAGGCCTACCCGATCTCCTGGTTTATCTCCCCCTCCCATTCCCACTTTGAACTTTCCGTCCTGGGCCTCCTCCACTGTCAGAGTGAGGCCCAGCGCAAATTGGAGGAACAGAACCTCATCATTCGTTTGGGCAGATTACAACCCAGCGGTCTGAATATTGATTTCTCTCACATCAAGTAACCCTTGCTTTCCCACTCTCTCCATCCTTCCCCCATCCTGGTTTTCTGACCAGTTTCATTGTCCTCCTGATGAAATATTGCTGATTGTAAGTCTCCTTGTCACCATCCCCTTTGATCACCTTTTCACACCTTACTATTCCATATCTCTATGTCTCCCTCTTCCCTGAGTCTGATGAAGGGTCTCGACCTGAAACGTCACCCATTCCTTCTCTCCACAGATGCTGCCTGTCCCGCTGAGTTACTCCAGCATTTTGTGACTATTTAATTGTTATTTGTTTTGCGTGGATTCATGATAGTTAGCATGGACATAGTCAGAGAGCTGTACCGCACCGAAACAGGCCCTCCCGCCCACCTTATGTCTGTCCACAACTCTTTTCAAAGTCAATTTGTATTATTATTTGCGGGTAATGTCACCTCACATTTGAACCTTGGTTGAACATTGTTATAAAAAGGACAGGTAGTTGAGGCAGGTGCAATAACAACATTTAAAAGACATTTGGACAGGTGCATTGGATAGGAAAGGTTTAGAAGGATATGGGCCAAACCATGAGCAAATGGGATTAGCTTAGGTGGGGCATCTTGGTTGGCATGGATGAGTTGGGCTGAGGAACCGGTTTCCCTGCTGTCTGACGTTATGATGCTTTTCTGGTGTCCAACATCTCACAGCTTCTTGGAATAAATCTTGGAAGACTGAGTACAACGTACTGACATGACTACCCCATTTTATTGTTTTGTAAGTTTCTGATTAATTTTTTGGCACTTGTGTTTCTGAATGATTTTTGTGACTGAATTTTTCCTCTTACTCTTTCAAACTCCATGTACTGGAGCTACACATCCTTCATCTAACTCTATTTTGGCTTTATCTGGTTTCAGGTTACAGATTCTGGACAATACACATGTAAAGTCACGAACTTGGCAGGACATATGAAAAGGACCTTCCGGTTGAGCGTCCATGGTAAGGACAGGGTACAAGTGGAGTCTCAGGCACCTGTTTAATCTGTGTGTAGGAAGGAACTGGTTTAAACTGAAGATAGACACAAAATGCTGGCAGCATCTCTGGAGAGAAGGAATGGGTGATGTTTCGGGCGAAGACCCTTCTTCTGACTGAGAGTGAGGGGAGGGGGAGGGGGTTAGGGTTTACAGTCTATGTTTGGGTCGACAGTCCCTGTCTCTGTTTGATCTGTGTATTGGACTTAAATATTTGTAATCAATCTTTTCGGTTGCTTCATCAGAATAATGAACACTGAGAATTGGAACCACAACAAGATGGATTCTGGAAGCAGACAAAGACCCAAATTAGTTTATTTATTGTTGCCTCCTTCCAGTTAGGACATTGGTATCCCAACTTACTTGTTGGGGTGTAGGCAAACCCCACAAAGTGAGAGTGTAATGGAGTGTGAGCCGTTAGAATGGACCAGCTCATTTCTCTTCCCTGGTCCCGGCAAGCTTAAATGTCTATGCGTTCAAATATGCACGAAGCCTAGAAACATTGAAAAGTCCGGCCCATCCGGTCTATTCATTCATTTAGTACAAGTGAGACTGGTGCTCTATCTCAATATCATGTTCCTGCTCTCCCTGAAATGCTTGATGCCTTCTCTGTCTCAACATCATCTGCTGGACTGTGACATGAACCTTGTATCTCGATAGTGCACATCGATAGTGGTGTTTAAGAGGCTTTTAGATGGGCACATCCATATGCAGGGAAAGGAGGGTTCTGGATCACATGCAGGCAGAGGTGGTTAGTATAATATGTTGGCATCATTTTCAGCATGAACATTGTGGGTCAGATGACCTATACCTGTGCAGTACAGTTAATGGCGTTAATATTAATCCCCTTTTTTGGGTGAAGGTTTTACAGCCTGGAACACAGGACATGCTGTGCTACAGAGGGAAAGCTTCTTGTCTGTTCCTGTGCTGTAACGTCCTCTGTTCTAAAGATTTACAATAGCAACAAGTTGCCAAGCAAAAGTTGAACAGGGCAAAAGTTCAAAGGAGCTTCAAATGGTTGGTTTCTGACTTGATGGGAAATTCTGAAGTTGTTGCTCATCGGTCCATCTATTCTTCTCTCTTGTTTCAGCCCCGCCGACGTTTGACGAGCCTCAGCAGGAGGTGGTCATTCAGATCGCTGGCAGTGCCCTGGTCCTCTCCTGCCAAGCCTCGGGGGTCCCGTCACCCACCATCACCTGGCTGAAGGATGGGCAATCAATAGGTAGGACTGGGCAGAATACCTGTCAGAGAGAAAGACCAACAGTACGTACAATCATGGTCTACCCTGAAAGCTCGCAAGAGTCAGTGAAGGTAGACACAAAATGCTGGAGTAACTCAGCGGGTCAGGCAGCATCTCAGGAGAAAAGGGATGGGTGACGTTTCGGGTTGAGACCCTTCCTCAGGCTGATGTCAGGGGAGGGGGCGGGACAAAGATAGAATGTAGTAGGAGACAGGAAGACAGTGGGAGAACTGGGAAGGGGGAGGGGAAAGAGGGACAGAGGAACTATCTGAAGTTAGAGAAGTCAATGTTCATACTGCTGGGGTGTAAACTGCCCAAGCGAAATATGAGATGCTGTTCCTCCAATTTGCGCTGAGCCTCACTATGACAATGGAGGAGGCCCATGACAGAAAGGTCAGACTGGGAGTGGGAGGGGGAGTTGAAGTGCTGAGCCACCGGGAGATCAGGTTGGTTGAGACGGACTGAGCGGAGGTGTTGAGCGAAACGATCGCCGAGCCTGCACTTGGTCTTGCCGATGTAGAGAAGTTAACACCTGGAACAGCGGATACAATAGATGATGTTGGAGGAGGTGCAGGTGAACCTCTGCCTCACCTGGAAAGACTGGGTCCTTGGATAGTCAGTGAAATGCTTTTTGAAGTTTGAAATACAGGATGCAAGTTAATCAACTTGGGCACAACAGGTTCCACAAGCAACACCGAGATAATGCCCAAAATACAATGTTCACAGAAATACTCCAAAATATTTGAGCTATAAATCTTGGCAGGATCATGGGGATAGTGCAGTGCAGTGGTGCAGCGGGTAGAGCTGCTGCCTCCCAGCGCCAGAGACCCAAGTTCGATCCGGACCTCGGGTGCTGTCTGTGTGGAGCTTGCACGTGCTCCCTGTGATTACTCTGGTTTTCTCCCACATTCAACAGACGTGCGGGTTTGTAGGATAATTGGCCTTTGGGAAATTGTCCCAGGTGCGTAGGGAGTCATGAGAAAGTGGAATGAAATAGAACCAGTGTGAACAGACGATTGATGGTCGGCTTGGACTCGGTTGGCCGAAGGGCTTGTTTCCATGCTGTATAGAAACATAGAAAAATAGAAAATAGGTGCAGGATTAGGCCATTCGGCCCTTCGAGCCAGCACCGCCATTCAATATGATCATGGCTGATCATCCAGAATCAGTATCCTGTTCCTGCTTTCTCCCCTATCCCTTGATTCCGTTAGCCCTAAGAGCTATATCTAACTCTCTCTTGAACACATTCAGTGAATCGGCCTCCACTGCCTTCTGTGGCAGAGAATTCCACAGATTCACAACTCTCAAGGCGAAGAATTTTCTCCTCATTTCAGTCCTAAATGGCCTACCCCTTATTCATAAACTGCGACCCATGGTTCTGGAAACTAATCTTATCTATAAACTAAACTAAACTAAACTAAAGGAAATCATGGGCTTGGGGAAAAAAGAGTTGCATGCGACTATTTGGAGGGTCCGTAAATGAGCCTGGACAGGCACTGTGGGCTGTGTGGCCCCCTGCTCATGGATCTGGTGGATCATGGGATATAGGAGTAGAATTAGGACATTTGGCCTCTCTAGCCTGCTCTGCTATTTGATCATGGCTGATCTATTTTACCCTCTCAACCCCATTCTCCTTCCTTCTCCCCATAACCTTTGACGCCCTTACTAATCAAGGTACTTGTTTATACCCTTACGCTCTTTGATGCCCTCACCAATCAAAGTATTTGTTTATGCCCTTGCACCCTTACTGATCAAAGCACTAGTTTACGCCCTTTGACACCCTTACTAATCAAGGTGCTACAAAGCAATGGGGTCCGTGTTCCTGTTGACACTGCTGTGTTTCCAGTTCCTTTCCCTAACGGTGCTGTAACCGTTTTGACAGAGCACAGCAACAGACTGGACTGGCACCTCCTGCCTGGTGGCTCCGGACTACAGATGGCCCAGCTACAGCCCTCCCAGAGTGGGAACTACACCTGCCTGGCGAGGAATGGCGAGGGTGAGGTTCGCCGGCATTACACCCTCATCGTCCAAGGTAAGACACCCACGCTCATTCACACCAAATAGGAAGCTCTCCACAGCCAGGGCTGGTTCTTTTATGATGGGATCCTCTAAACAGTTACAAAGTAGGCCTTCCATTTTTTTTTGGAATTTTAATATCACAAAAGATTTCCAAAGTTTAATATATATGGACAATAGGTGTAGGAGTAGGCCATTCGGCCCTTCGAGCCAGCACCACCATTCAATGTGATCATGGCTGATCATTCTCAATCATTCTCAAGAGTAGGAGGTCACGCCTTTAAGCAACTGATAGGATAACGATTGGCCATAGATACCAACAGCAAGAAACAGTATGCCTACCAGCACCATTCTGTCTCCAGATTTAAGCCCTATCCAACTGTGCTGAGAAGGCTGGTAGCCATGTTGGTAAAGGATGACCTGCATTAATGTAACACCTTTCATAACCTCAGGATGCCCCAATCTGCTTTACAATCAACCACGTATTATTGAAATGTGGGAGATGTAGCAGGAGGTTTGTGCAGTGTAAGGTCCCACAATTTGATAAAGGTCAGACAATGTATTTTACCCATGACCACTGAGTAACAAATAAAGGAACAGCACCTCATATTTCGCTTGGGCAGCTTGCAGCCCAGCGGTATGAACATTGACTTCTCCAACTTTAGATAGTTCCTCTGTCCCTCTCTTCCCCCCCCCCCCTTCCCAGTTCTCCCTCTATCTTCCTGTCTCCACCTATATCCTTCCTTTGTCCCGCCCACCTGACATCAGTCTGAAGAAAGGTCTCGACCCCAAACGTCATCCATTCCTTCTCTCCTGAGATGCTGCCTGACCTGCTGAGTTACTCCAGCATTTTGTGAAATAAATACCTTCGATTTGTCCCAGCATCTGCAGTTATTTTCTTACAGTACATAAAGGGTGAACTCTCCCACCTTCTGTGAAGTGCAGCAGTGTTTTCACTTGGGATTGCCCTGGCATGCAGGCCTGGGCTTTCTGCTGAAGTCTCCGGCGTGGGACTAGAGAGGCGAGGAGCTGCCCACTCAAATACACAGAACGGGACTCGATGCAGCAGACTCAATGGGCCGAAGGGCCCAGTTCTGATCCTATGTCTCATGGTCTTATGGACTGAGCTCAATGTGATGTCTGCCATTTCATTGTCCAAAACCAGTTACTGGATGAGGGGCCCAAAATATTAAGTGAACATGAAACTCTCCTGCAAGATAAAGTATCGAGGCATCACAAACGTCACCGAGAAGACTTAATTTTTGATTTTGAAACTGTTGCTTATTGATTATCCTCCCGACCAGTGTCGCCGAGTATCCTGGGCTCGGAATCGCCAAGTGAGTATGACGCTGTGGTGAACGAAGATGTGAATTTGGAGTGTGTGACTTTGGGGAAACCAAAACCTGCCCTAAAATGGTTGAAGGACAGTCAACCATTGGAAACACTTGGCGAAACACACATTGAGTGAGTGTGCTTTTTATTTCTATGTAATTAATGCTGAAAGGCATTGTCAGGGTGTAACTGGATATCCCGTTGATTTGTTTTTGTTTTAGTTATACAAATCTTAATTTGAAAAAATATCACTTTTTTGATATTGAACGTAGATAACTCCACTGGGCCTGTGGGCTTGAGTTATAACGAGAGGTTGGGAGCTTTTTCTTTGGAGCATAGGAGGCTGAGGGGTGCCCTTGTTGAGGTGTACAGTTGCAGAATCAAAGGTTGAAACTCGATCACAAAGTGCTCTCGGTGAAATTTAGTTTAAGTTTAAAGGCACGGCATGGAAACAGGCCCTTCGGCCCATCGAGTCCACGCGAACCCATTGATCACCCATCCACATGAGTTCTATGTTGTCCCACTTTCCCATCCACTTCCGACGTGTTAGGGCAATTTACCGTGGCCAATTAGTCAGCATCCCGCACATCTTTGGGGTGTGGGCATAAACTGGAGCCACCCGGAGGAAACCCAGACAGGTAGCACCCGAGGTCAGGATCGAACCTGGGTCTGTGGTGCTGCGAGGCAGCGGCTCTCTACCAGCTACGCCACTGGTCAAAGATATTGCAAAGAGAAAGCACAAAGCTCACAGCTGTCTGGAAATGTCGATTGTCTTTTTATGTTGATCCCTCTACAAATTGCCCTCATTTTTTACCTGATTGAGCTGTTCCACATTGCCTTTAAAATGACTGTGAAATTAATGAGGAGTGTAGACTGCTGTTGCTAAGTGGTAAAAGTGCTCTCTCTTTCTCTCTCTCACTCTCTCTCTCTCCCCTCTCTCTCCCTCTCTCTCTCCCCCTCTCTCTCCCCCCTCTCCTTCTCCCCCTCTCCCTCTCCCCCTCTCTCTCTCCCCATCTCTCTCTCCCCATCTCTCTCTCCCCCTCTCTCTCTCCCCCCTCCCTCTCCCCTTCTCTCTCTCTCTCCCTCTCCTTCTCCCTCTCTCCCTCTCTCTCTCCCCCTCCCTCTCCCCCTCTCTCTCTCCCCCTCTCTCTCCCCCTCTCTCCTCTCTCTCTCCCCCTCCCCCCCTCCCTCTCCCCCTCCCTCTCCCCCTTCCCTCTCCCCCTTCCCTCACCCCCTCTCCCTCCCTCTCCCCCTCTCCCCCCTCCCTCTCCCACTCTCCCTCTCCCCCACTCCCACCCCCTCTCCCTCTCCCCCTCTCCCTCCCCCTTCCCTCTCCCCCTCTCCCTCCCTCTCCCCCTCCCCTCTCCCCCTCCCCCTCTCCCTCTCCCTCTCTGTAGGTTGGCCTCTGATGGAAGTTCCTTGCATATAAGGGGAGCCTTGGCCTCAGACGCAGGCAGATACACTTGCGTGGCACAGAGCCCTGCTGGCGAGGAGGCAAAGTTGTTCATACTCAACGTGATGGGCAAGTGAACAGCAATACTCAACTATCTGGGTTAAACATTACTACTTCAAACATGGAACATAGAAAAGTACAGCACAGGAACGGGCCCTTTGGACCACAATGTTTGTGCCGAACATGATGCCAAATTACACTGAACTCATCTGTCTGTACATGATCCATATCCCTCCATACCCTGCACTTCCATGTGCCTGTCTAAAAGCCTCTTAAACGTCACTATCGTATCTGCCTCCGCCACCATCCCTGACAGTGCACTCCAGGCACCACTCTCTGTGTAAAGAACCATAGTCCTCACACCTCCATTAAACTTTCCCCCTCTCTTTCCCTTACAGCTGTGCCCTCTGGTGTTGGACATTTCCACCCTTGGAAAAAGATTCTAACTCTCTACCCTTTGCCTTTCATCATTTTATATACCTCTGTCAAGTCTTCCCTCAACCTTTGATGTTGAAGAGAAAACAATCCAAGTCTATCCAACCTCTCCCTGTAGCTGAAACCTTCTAATCCAGGCAGCGTTCTGGTAAACCCCCCTCAGCACCCTGTCCAAAGCCTTCACATTGTTCCTGCAATGGGGCGATCAGAACTGTACACAATACTCCAAATGTGGCCTAACTAATGTCCAATAGAGCTGCAGCAATACCTTCTGGCACCTTATATTCAATGCCCGTGGTAATGAAGGCAAGCATACCATACACCTTTTTTTCTACCTGTGGCTAGAGATTAAACAAAGGTGCTCATCAAGGCCTCCACAACCTCCACTCTTGCCTCCCTCAATGATGGGGTTGCCAACTTTCTCACTCCCAAATAAGGGACAAAAGGTGATGTTAGCGCCCCATGTGACCTCACCCAGCCAGCAGCCACGTGTTCCCGCTCCACCAATGGCGGCTGCCCGGGCCGGGAGGAGGGTTGCTACCCAACCTCCGTCAGGCGGCGCCCAGGCCTCCGGGCCTACAGTGCCGCTTAAAGCGCCCCCCGGGCCTACCAAGGGCGGTCCCGTATGGGACAAACCAATTTAGCCCAATATACGGGATGTCCCGGCTAATACGGGACAGTTGGCAACCCTACTCAATGACCCAGGAGGGAGGAAATGGAACAAACCTGTGCTTTTTTTGTAGACAAAAAGGGGCCAGTGCATAAAAGTAGCTACATTCATCAACAATTATTTTTCCATCAATACCCACCTCTGTCTTCTGTTTTTGATTTTGTGACCAGTCGATGTCTAGCTTAATCTACTAATAACGGAAAGGTAAATTAAATTTCTAAAAATGTGATTTTCTAGTTTTTAACGTTTTAGAGTTGCTTGTACACCATACCAGCAAGTACTGTTGCAAAAAAAGTGCTATCTCAAACAGTTTTGCAAAACCTTACTTCGGAAACTGGAGATGAGCGTGGCCTGACTGATGGGGTGCTAAATTATAGTTATCATATCATCATATATATACAACCGTAAACAGGCCTTTTCGGCCCACCAAGTCCGTGCCGCCCAGCGATCCCCGTACATTAACACTATCCTACACCCACTAGGGACAATTTTTACATTTACCCAGCCAATTCACCTACATACCTGTACGTCTGGAGTGTGGGAGGAAACCGAAGATCTCGGAGAAAACCCACGCAGGTCACGGGGAGAACGTACAAACTCCTTCCAGTGCAGCACCCGTAGTCAGGATCGAACCTGAGTCTCCGGCGCTGCATTCGCTGTAAAGCAGCAACTCTACCGCTGAGCTACCGTGCGTTGCTCCCTTCATCTGGCCTCAACATCCACTTCACCTCCACCATCCTTCTGCCAACTAAAAACAACAAGCCTTCTGTAGTCCTGAGATGTGGAGGGATACATCTCCTTACGTTTAATTCAAACCTGCAGTTTGACAAACATTCAAATTCCGATCCATTTATTGATTTTTTTTTTAGCAGAATGACGCTTTATGGAAAGACTGGCTGGAAGTTATACGGGTGGACTTTGATTAATATGAGTGTCAGGGATTATGGGGAGAAGGCAGGAGAATGGGGTTGAGAGGGAGAGATAGATCAGCCGTGATTGAATGGCGGAGGACTTGATGGGCCGAATGGCCTAATTCTGCTCCTGTAACATGAACTCATGATGGAGGATTCCTACATTCATGCACTTTGTGCAAAATAAAGTCAGCATGTCCTCATCTCAGATTTTTTGGTGTGCGCTGCTTTCAATCCTCAGAAGCATTCAGTTACTGATGCAAAATAAAGCAAGAATATTACAAAAGCTGCAGGTGAATTGTTAATGTAAACCAATGATCAAAAATGATAAACCTGCCCTTGAAACAGGAGAGCGGTATGTTTACAGAGTTGGTGATTCAGCAGTGCCTTCCAATCTGTGGAATTCTCTGCCTCAGAAGGCAATGGAGACCAATTCTCTGAATGCATTCAAGAGAGAGCTAGATGGAGCTCTTAATGATAGCAGAGTCAGGGGGTATGGGGAGAAGGCAGGAACGGGGTACTGATTGAGAATGATCAGGCATGATCACATTGAATGGCGGTGCTGGCTCGAAGGGCCGAATGGCCTCCTCCTGCAACTATTGTCTATTGTTTATTGTGTATAATCTGCTTTGGTAGACCTTTGGACAACAGTTTTAGGCATTGCTTTTTGTGATAATAAACACCAGTACCTAGTCCTGTGGTTATTGATTTATTGTGCTATTGATTATTGCATATTTATCTTTGCGTTGTTGCATTAATAGGCCGGTAAAGCCGCAGCAAGTATAATTTTCATTGTCCGGTACCTATGACCATTAGACACTCTTGACTCTTGACTAAATACCAGGTCGCTGTTGTAGTCTCGGTGATACTCCTCCCTGAGTGTGAGTCTGTTCCCCTCTCTGCCCGCAGTGCCCCCGAACATCAGCGGCATCCCCGGCCTTCCCGAGACGGTCCCGGCCGTGCCGAATGCGGCGGTGACGCTGGAATGTCGGGCCGCTGGCCTCCCTCCCCCGCGGCTCAGCTGGCTGAAGGATGGCCTCCCCCTGCCCATCTCCTCCCGCATCAGGCTGCAGTCATCTGCACGGGTCCTGAGGTAAAGGTGCTGTCAACATGGTGGGAGCCCGCCTCCACGCTATGCCCTGCTTTGGGTTCTCATCGTGGTTCATACATTCTAGGAGCAGAATTAGGCCATTCGGCCCATCAAGTCTACTCCGCCATTCAATCATTGCTGATCTATCTTTCCCTCTCAGCCCCTTCTCCCCATTACTCCTGACACCCTTACTGTTCAAGAATCTGTTAATCTCCTCCTTAAAGATATCCATTGACTTGGCCTCCACGGCTGTCTGCGGCAGTGAATTCCACAGATTCACTGCCCTCTGGGTCATCTCATGCCCAGTGAAGCTTCATCCGAAGATGGCCGTGTCTTCCATGAAGACCTTTCCATTCACAAAGACTGGTTTGACCAAGGGTCATAATATAATATATGTCCATTCCTTCCACCGATGACCCACTGAGTCCCTCCAGTACTTTGTGCTTTGCACAAGATTCCAGCATCTGCAGTTTCTTCTATCACCGTTCTGGTCACTGAAGCAATAGAAAGAAAACTCTGAAATATGGCAACAAAAGACTTGGAGCTGAGTTGTGTCCAATATTTCTGTTATAGAAATTGTTAAATTAGGCAGAAATACACAGCATCTGTAAAAGACAATACAGTGCAGAAACCAGTCATTCAGCCCCACTTGGCCATGGTGATGAAAATGCCCTATCCAACTGAGTCCCAGTTGCCTGCAGTTGGTTCATATCCCTCGAAACCTTTCCTATTCTTGTTCTTGTCCCAATGTCTTTTGAATGTTGTTATGGTACCTGCCTCACCTAACTCCTCTGGCACATCGTTCCGTACACCAACCACCCACTGTGTGAAAAAGTTACCCCACGGGTTACTATCAAATCTTTCTCCTCTCACCTTAAACCTATGCCCTCTAGTTCTTCATTTTCCTTCCCTGGGGGAAACACAATGTAACCTAATGTTTCAGGTTCCTCAGCGTGAAAATCACTAGCATTTCTTACTGGTACAATTTTATTACAAATAACGGCACCACCACTTTGCTACTAATGCACAGTGGCAATTACTTTCACCTCTGAGGTCAATCGCTTTTCATCAGGACCACATTATTTCATGGAATCGTTGAGCAGTTCAGCACTGAAATAGGCCCTTTGGCCCAACTTGTCCATGGCCACCGTGTTGGGCTAGACCCATTTGTCTCCAAACCCTAATCCATATACCTGTCCAAATATCATTTAAACTTCTTAGCTTCTTCTGACCACTTTCTTAAACCACTTCTTAGCTTCTTCTTAAACCACTTCTTAGCTTCTTCTGCCAGCCCATTCTAGATATGGACCACCCTCTGAGTGAAAAAGTTACCCCTGAGGACCCTCTTTAGTCTCTCCCCTCTCACCTTTAGCCTCTGCCCTCTAGTTTTGGAATCCTCTACCCTGGGAAAAAGACTGTGAGTGTTCACTTTATCCATACTTGTCCTCTCGTGGCCTTGTAAACCTCAGTACAGTCAAAGGGACAAAGTACTAGCCTATCCAACCTCTGCCCATAACTCAAGTCTGCAAGCCCAGGTAGCATCCTGCTGAATCTCTTCTGCGCCCTCTCCCACAGCTTCTGTTCTGAGTTCAGCTTTTTCTGCTTCTGTGATAATCTGCTCTGGTACGAGACATTGTTTCTTGTTTCTCTCTTTGCGTCCAGGATCGTGGAGGTGCAGCTCTCTGACGCAGGGAGCTACACGTGTGTGGCGGAGAGTCTGGCAGGTGTGACCGAGCGACATTACCACCTGCGTGTTCAAGGTGTGTCTTTGACATTTGGACCAAAGCTTTGTGAAGAATATGAGACCATTTCATGACCAGACTTGATTGATTAATATTTTTCCACCTCACCTTGTCTGAGCCTCCCAGTTTAAGTGACTGTTTCTCCGAGTACAATAGAATACTTGGGAGTTACACACTCCCACGTCTCTTTTATTTTGTATTGTTAAACATTGTGATAGTGTCTGCCTCAACTGACTCCTCCGGCAGCTCGTTCCCTATACCTACCACCCTTTGTTGCCCCTCAAGTTCCTATTAAATCTTTCCCCCCTCTACCTCAAAATATTTCTCCCCTCATCGCATGTCTCTAAATCCCCTAAGCCTTTGATATCCAATCTTGCCCATGCGCGACTCCAGACATAAATGTGGCCAGATAGAGGGGAGTGTAGGGTTGGGGAGTGAGGGCTGGACTATAAATTCTGGTCATATTATGAATATCCTGTGGTAAAGCTGGGCAATAAATGTCAACATCAAAGAGCCAAATTGGCCCCAACATGTCCATCTTTGTTGAAGCTTTGTGCCAGGCTTAAATTGATTATCTTCTAATACCAAATGTTCTTCCTTCTTTCCATCCAACCAAGTCCCACCAAGAATTGAAAACTCCAGAGCCACGGAGGAGGTGCTGGCCAACCAAGGAACCTCCGTCACTCTCACCTGCGAGGCCACTGGCTTCCCACCCCCTCTGTTCTCGTGGTTGAAGGATGGCAAACTGCTGGTCCTCAATGAGCTGGTGACGGAGAGCCACGGGATGAGGCTGGAGCTGCCAGCGGTCAGCCTGCAAGACTCTGGCTGGTACTCCTGCATTGCCACCAATGAGGTCGGCGAGGACACCAGACACTTCAGCTTGGTGGTCATGGGTGAGTGACCTGCAAGCTTGGATTTGTGAATGGGCACATTCGTAAATGGGAAATGCAATCAGTGTTGGCAGTTAAACCATCCTAATAGCCTCTTAAATGCCCCCATCGTCTCTGCCTCCACCACCACCCTCTCTAAAAAAAACCACCCCTGACATCTATATACTAAAACTCTCGTTTGTTTGTTCCTGAACTGCAGCCAAACAATACACGATAGCGCAACAATTTTAGGCCCACCTTACTCACCGTCGTCCCTCTGGTGCTAATGGAAGAAGTTTCATTGAAATCGGTGTTATATTTTTCAAGTTATTCACGTTTTAAAGTTTAAATCTGTCTCCTAGGGAGGGAGTGGGGAAGGAAGGAGGGGGTGGAGGGAGGGTAAGGGAGGTTGGGGGGGATAGAGTAGGGGAAGGGGGGAGGGGGAGGGGAGGGGGAGGCGGGGTACAGGGAGGGGGAGGGAGGGGGAGGAGGGGGGGAGGAGGGAGGGAGGGGGGAGGAGAGGGTGCTGCACCAATGCAGGAGAGGTTTGGGCCCAACGGGTCCACTTGGTCTAGTTTCCTTTAAACGTTGTCCCTCTCATCTTAAAGCCAGACCCTCTAGTCCTTGACATTTCCACTCTGGGAAAAAAAGTTCTGACTGTCTACCCTATCTATGCCTCTCAGAATTTAATATACTTCTATCAGGTCTCCACACAACCTCTGGCGTTCCAGAGAAAAAAAATCCAAATCCTTGTAGTTCACACCGTCTAATCCAGACATTATATTATTAATTATTAAATATTCATCTGTGAGTTTTTGATTTTTTGGGTCAGTTAAGTTGCAGCAAGTAAGAATTTCATTGTTCCATTGCCAGTGTATACGACAATTAAACGCTCTTGACTTTTAACTTGTGACAGTGATAAATAATGCAAGTTCCTATTGTACTTACATTTAAGAATTATAGGAGGGTAAACGTAGTAACTCATGATCAGCAGTTTCGTTTAGTTGAATGACACAGCACGGAAACAGGCCCTTCGGCCCATCCTGCCCGCAACGACCAGTAATCCCCGCACGTTAACACGATCCTACACACACTTGGGACAATTTTCACTTATACCAAGTCACTTAACCTACAAAACTGTACATCTTTGAAGTGTGGCAGGAGACCGAAGATCTCGGGGAAAGCCCATGCTGTCATGAGGAGAGCGTACAAACTCGGTTCAGACAGCATCCGTAGTCGGGATCGAACCTGGGTCTCTGACGCTGCAAGCGCTGTATGGCAGCAACTCTACCGCTGCGCCACCTCACGGTAACCATTTTTGTTTGTAGAACCACCGCACATTTCTCGGTCAGAGACGACACCGCAGGAAGTATCCGTGGTTGTGAACAGTCCTCTGGAGCTGACGTGCATGGCAGTGGGAATCCCAGTTCCCGAAATAAGATGGCTGAAGGATGGGGCCCCTCTCAGTGGAATCAGCTTGGTGCTGAGCGATGGAAAGGTCCTCAGGATAGAACGCGTGCAGGTCAATGATTCTTACATCCATACGCCAGCTTTCATTTGCTGTCGTTTTTTTCTTGCATGAGATAGAAATACTTTGCATGCCATTGACACCTTTTAGAGGTGAGCAAAACTGAACATAATAGTCCAAGTGGAGAACACAAGGAACTGCAGATGCTGGAATCTTGAGTAAAACACAAAGTGTTGGGGGAACTCAGCGGGTCAGGCAGCATCTGTCAAAGGGCCTGCTCCTAGTGCGGGCCTCACCAACATCTTGCACAACTGTAACCCAACGTCCCAACATCTAGACTCAATTCCCTCACCGATGAAGGCCAGCATGCCAATTGATCTCGTAAAATATTATTTACATATCCCCAATGATCTAGCTTCTTCTCTCTGGGTTGGAGAATTGTAGAGATTCACCACCCTCTGCAATAAGTAGTTCCCGGACACCTCGGTTTTAGATGACTGCCCCCTAATCTCTTACCTGTGTTCCTTTGTTTGGGATTGTCCACTGGTGAAAACATCTCAACATCTCCCCCATCAATGCCGCCTTGGTCTAGATGCTGCATCACACACTGCAACAGGACACTGCCAATGGATGGGTCGCTGTATTTCCCTCACCATCCCCCATGTGCATCCTTTTTTTGAGTTTAGTTTAGAGATGCCGCATGGAAACAGGCCCTTTGGCCCATCAAGTCCATACCAACCATCACCTGTTCACACTAGTTCTATGTTATCCCATTTTCCCTACACACTGGGAGCAACCAACTTACAACCCCACATGTCTTTGGGATGTGGGAGGAAACCGTAGCTCCCGGAGGAAGCGCTCGCGTCACATGGAGAACGTGGAAACTTCACACAGACAGCAGCGGAGGTCAGGATCGAACCCTGGCCTCTGATGCGGTGAGGCAGCAGGTCAACCAGCTGCGCCACTGTGCCACCTTCTTCGCACGAGCATTTTAACATGTGGTTTGCACTTGGAAAGAGGGAACGTGCGCAGTGACTCAATCTGTTTGAAACATAGAAACATAGAAAATAGGTGCAGGAGTAGGCCATTCGGCCCTTCGAGCCTGCACCGTCATTCAATATGATCATGGCTGATCATCCAACTCAGTATCCCGTACCTGCCTTCTCTCCATACCCCCTGATCCCTTTAGCCACAAGGGCCACATCTAACTCCCTCTTAAATATAGCCAATGAACTGGCCTCAACTACCTTTGGGATGATCCAGCCTGATAAAGGAAACCGGTTAATCTTGCATTTAGATGGACTCGGGCAGAAAGCATTAATGTGAGGTAAAGCTTCTAACGGTGAATCCTGCCCTTTTAATAATGGGCCACATTACTGACATCTACGGTGTGCTCCGCTACAGGTAGAAGATGCAGGGCTTTACACATGTCTGGCTACAAGTCCTGCTGGGGAAGACCAGCAGCATCACCTGGTGAAGATACATGGTACGATTATCTGCTTTAGACTTTCACCTGCTTTTCTTCCAGTAAATGAACTCTCTCTCCCACCACCCTAAGTCTTATAGATCACTGAAGGCTTCATTACCCTTCCAGCCCATTCCCACATCACTTCCCACACAGCTTCTCCTCTTCTTGTAGCTTAACTTCCTGAATCTCTCCATATATGTCTTATAAATTGTGAATATTGATACTAAAACCAAACAGTTTCTGTCTTGTTAAATAGATCATTTCTAACTTTCTTTCCATTTAGAAATGGTTGTCAGAGGGGTATCCTGTTTATCACTCTGTATGGAACAAGTAGAGACAATTTGTTCCGTTGTGCCTCATTTATCTTGATCTCATTCAATACATCCTCTTATCTTTTCACCCATTGTGTTCCATGCATATTTGATGAACTCAGTTTATAAATATCCTCCACATTCACCAGTCTGGAGCTTGCCTGCACTTTCTGTGTAGGAAGGAACTGCAGATGCACTGAAGATAGACACAAAATGCCTGAGTAACTCCGGCAGCATGTCTGGATAGAAGGAATGGGTGACATTTTGGATCGAGACACTGTCACCCGTTCCTTCTCTCCAGAGATGCTGCCTGACCCACTGAGTTACTCCGGCATTTTGTGTCTAACTTTGTTGCACTTCCTGTGTTGCTTCGGTCTGCTTCTTGGTTACTGGCTGATAGCAAACTCCGTCTTTCAGTTGTGTTTCTGTCTCTCTGATATACAGTTTCCCCGAATATCAGGGGGTCCAGTGATCCCCAGCTGGTCACTCTGATGGCAGAGGAGCAGCTGACACTGGAGTGCATGTCTGAAGCTGTGCCACCTCCCACTGTCCAGTGGTTCAAGGATGACCTCCCGGTGCAAGTGAGTGCCTTTGAGCTGCAGAACTTCGTTGGATGCATGTGCCGCGTGTTATGACATTGCCAGTGTTTAGCGGTGTCTGTACTTATAAATCATTTGCTTTAAGATTCAAAGTTGTACTTGCTCTGATCTCCGACCTGACCCTAAAATCCAGAATCACATAAACAGACCAACTTGTAGTAATTGCCCAAGTAACTCCTCAGTGATGGCCGGGACAGGATTACATTTTATACTGTTTAAACTATATGATTGCATTCACTTTGAACTGGTCACACAATTATTCATTGAGTCATATAGCGCGGAAACAGGCCGTTTGGCTTAATTCATCCATGCCGACCAAGATGCTCCATCTCAGCTAGACCCATTTGCCTGGGTTTGACCCATACCCCTCTAAACCTTCCCTGTACTTGTCCAAGTGTATTTTAAATGTTGTTATTATACCTCCCTCGACTATTCCGTCTGGCAGCTTGTACCACATAACCACCAACCTTTCGGTTAAAAAGTTGCCCCTCATGTTCCTATTTGATCTTCCCCTCCACACCTGAAACCAAGCCCTTTAGTTCTTAATTCTCCTACCCTGGTAAAAGATTCACCGCATCTATTCCCCTCACGATTTTATACACCTTTATAAGATCAACTATTAACCTCCTGTGCTCTGAGAAATAAAGTCCCAACTCTCCCATGAGTCCTCCAGTCCTGCTACATCCTCTCTACGCTTTTTCCATCTTAATGCCATATTTTCTGTACCAGGATGACGCACAACAGTTTCTGGTCGGTTTAAATAGTGTCGCGGAAGACACAAAACATCCCTGGAGAACATGAATAGGTGACATTCCGGTTCGGGACCCTTCTTTCTAGATAGTTTGAGGTAAAGGCTTGATGCAGTGACTGCTGTGATTACAATCTGAAGTATTTTGCTTTCAGGCTGATTCTCACGTTCAGCATGAGCCAGACAGCCAATACCTTGTGATCAGCCATGTTGGCACGTCAGACACGGGCATCTACAGGTGTCACATCAGCAACATCGCAGGAGCAATGAGCCGTGTCTTCAACGTCGTTGTTCATGGTAGGCGTGCAATTTCACAGATCGTTGCATTGGGAATAGAAAGGCAACCTGAGTAGAACAAAATCCAGAGTAGCTTGGGTGCTGAGTCAGTGGTTAGGATTGTGCGGAGTAGTTCAAGAGCCTGATGGCTACCGGGTAGAAGCTGTTCTTAAACCTGGAATCATGGTTCTCAGGCTCCCGAAGGTGGCAGTGAAATGAGAGCGGGGGTCTCTGATGATATTAGCTGCCTTCTTGAGGCAGTGTTTCCTGTAGATCCCTGCGATCCCTGTGGGGAGATCAGTATCCATGATGGACCAGGCAATGTCCACCACTTTCTACAGCCTCCTTCATTCTTTGATTGAGTGTTTCAGTCCTGCCTTGCGCCTGCCACACTTGTTTTGTGAGAATCTTGCCCTGAATGTCTCGATCTTTCACACTTGATTCCACTCGCGTAATAATCGCTTTACTAAGCTAAATATCCCTAGGTGATTGTAAACCGGTTTAAGAATTGATTGAATTAATCACTCTGTTTTGTGTCTCTGCTATCTTATTTGTTATTGTACCTTGTCATCCCCTGGTTTACTTCCTTGGTACTTTTGCTTGCTTTTCAGTTACTCCAACCATTAAACCCGGATCCCCGTCCCTCTCTATCTTCATCAACCAGCCCACTCTGCTGGAATGTGAGGTCCATGGCTATCCGAAACCAACGGTCACTTGGAGAAAGGATGGCAGTTTACTGAGCCCAGAGAATCCCAGGTACAAACCATATCATATCATATCATATATATACAGCCGGAAACAGGCCTTTTCGGCCCACCAAGTCCGTGCCGCCCAGCGATCCCCGCACATTAACACTATCCTACACCCACTAGGGACAATTTTTACATTTACCCAGCAGCCAATTAACCTACAAACCAGTGGCCAGAGACATCAGAGCTTGAGGGAAACAATCCAATCCTCCTCAAGAGAAGACACAGAGTGTTGGAGTAACTTGGCAGGTCAGGCAGCATCTCTGGAGAACATGGATAGGCGACATTTCAAGTCGGGATCCAAAACGTCACCTACCCATGTTCCCGAAAGTTGCTGCCTGACCCGCTGAGTTACCCCACCACTTTGCGTATGTTTTTGTAAACCAGCATCGTGTGTGGTTCCTTGTGTCTACAATTCCCTTCAAGGTTGTACCTTTCCATATACTTGTAGTCCAGTGTTTCTTTGTAGACAAAAAGACATTGGGACACATGTTGTTCCTTGCTGTTTGGTGTCTATGGTGATTGTAAACGTATAATTCGATTCATGCATCTTGCGTTTTATGACTGTTGGCCGATCAATTTCCCTCCTGGGATAAATAAAGATTTATCGTACCGTATCGTACAAAATGTTTAAGGGCCTGTCCGCCTAATGTAATGAATAGATTTTTTTTGGTAGGCAGTACCATCACAATAAAAGTGCTGTCTCTAATCATCTACATCAGATACAACATTGAGATGATCCAATCTCCCCATTCCAAGAGTCCGCCATGTTAATTTGTACGTCTTGGTCTAAAGATTATTTTTTTCCGTCCGATTGTTTCTCCAAACATTTTCTGCGATCCCATTCAGAAGCTGCAGGCCCTTACGTACAGAGGCTTGAAAGCACACACCACCAGACTCAGGGACGGCTTCTTCCCTTCTGTGATCAGGCTTCTGAACGGTCCTTCCATAAGCGAGGGCACTGTCCAATTCACTGCACCTTGTCTCTGGAACTGCTGCGCTACAATGCTGAGAACGATATTCTGCACTCTGTATCATCCCCTTTGCTCTACCTATTGCAATGAATTTGTCTTGATTGTATTTATATATAGAATTATCTGGTCTAATTTGGATAGCATGCAAAGTAAACTACCTGGGTACACGTGACAATAATAAACCTAAACCCCACAGGGTCAGCTCCATATTCCTTCATTCATAGAGGCATAGAGTTTTACAGCGTGGAAATAGGTCCTTTGGCCTAACTTGCCCGCACCAGATGATGTCTCATCTACACTAGTCACACCTACCTGCTTTTGGACCCATATCCCTCTAAACCTATTCTATCCATGAACCTTTCTAAATGTTTCTTAAATGTTGCGATAGTAAATTTGTGATAGTTATTGTTATTGTACCTGCCTCAACTACAAGCACTGCAGCTCGTTTCATATGCGTCCTACCCTCTGTCCGTCTGTTTGTTAACTGATTGCCAAGTCTTCCTTTCCTCACAGGTTTGACTTTCTCCCTGACGGCTCCCTGCGGATCCCCTCTGTGCAAGTTTTTGACGCTGGCCGCTATCTATGCTCAGCATCCAGTGCAGTCGGCTCCGATCAGCATTGGATCGAGCTGCAAGTCTTGGGTATGTTTAACCTCTCAGCAATGCTACACTGACCATCTGAACAGCCGTGTATGTATAACTCTCAGGGATAAGTGGCGTTGCTGTTGATGTAACTCCCGGTCTTAAGGAAAGAGAAAAGAGGGGAGCCGTAGTGTAGACAAGGTAAAGGAAGACGCAAACTAGCGAATGACCAGGGATATGATTAGTGTAAGAAAAGAACTGCAGATGCAGATGGTACAAATCGAAGGTATTTATTCACAAAATGCTGGAGTAACTCAGCAGGACAGGCAGCATCTCGGGAGAGAAGGAATGGGTGACGTTTCGGGTCGAGACCCTTCTTCAGACTGATCATTCGACCAGGGATATGAATTCCTTTTAGGCCATTAAGGGGAGATACCCTCCTGTATCAGTCTGAAGAAGGATCCTGACCTGAAATGTCCCCTGTCCATTCCATTCAAAGACACTGCCTGACACGCTGAGGTCCTCCAGCACTTTTATTTTGCATTAAGAGGAGATGATAAACATTCAGCAACTGTAGGACAGACATGAGCACTCCCTCAAGCAAGGAAACCATTCACATCTTTTGATGTGATTTATTTGTTTGTCCCTGCAAACTAGAGAAGGGGGCTTGTCTGACAACCAAATGCTCTTAAGAAAAACACAAAGCATTGGAGGAACTCGGTGGGTCTGCGGCAGGAATGGACAGCCTATGTTTTAGGTCAGAACCCCTTCTTCAGACTGAATGCAGTTCGTTTTTAGTCAGATCCGAAATGTCGTTGGCCATTTCCCTCCACAGATGATGCCTGACTGGCTGAGTTCCTCCAGCATTCCGTGCTTTGCTCAAGGTTCCAGCATCTGCACTTCCTTGTGTCTCCAACCAGATGCTTTTGTGCCATTGGGATCCGCATCAGCTTCCTCTCTCCCAGAGCCTTTAAAGTTATGAAAATCTTCAGCTTCTCTCATCTTCCATACTCTAGTTCTCAGCCCGTATCGCTGTTCACTCCCTTCTAATTTACCTCATTGTACTTAGCAGCCCTATCAAACTTGCTTCTTATCCTGGCCAGGCAGTCCTCTTGTAGCCACCATCGGGAAGAAGGTTCAGAAGCTTGAAAGCTGTGACCTCCAGGTTCAGGAACAGCTTATTAACTGGAATTTAGAAGGATGAGATGAGATCTTATCGAAACGTATAAGATTATTAAGGGGTTGGACACGTTAGAGGCAGGAAGCATGTTCCCAACTTTGGGGGAGTCCAGAACAAGGGGCCACAGTTTAAGAATAAGGGGTAGGCCATTTAGAACTGAGATGAGGAAAAACTTTTTCAGTCAGAGAGTTGTGAATCTGTGGAATTCTCTGCCTCAGAAGGCAGTGGAGGCCAATTCTGAATGCATTCAAGAGAGAGCTAGATAGAGCTCTTAAGGATAGCGGAGTCGGGGGGTATGGGGAGAAAGCAGGAACGGGGTACTGATTGAGAATGATCAGCCATGATCACATTGAATGGCGGTGCTGGCTCGAGGGGCTGAATGGCCTCCTCCTGCACCTATTGTCTATTGTCTATTGTCTATTATTCCCAGCAACCGTCAGGCTCTGCATCACGGCACAACATTGGCCTCGGCAACTATGGTCTTCTACAGACTGTGTCTTTGCTTGCACCACGGACTTTAGTTTTGCATTGTCGGCCTGTGGCGTGACCCTATTTGGTTCTTGACGTTCCTCAAGGAATGAAACACCTGTGAGTGTAGATTAATGCATGCATGTCCCGGTTTGATCAATGTTTACTTTGACTTTTAGGTGCCCCTGTGATCAGCCCTTCACCAACGAACGTCACGGCCGTTGTGAATACTCAAGCCAAGATGGGCTGCGAGGTTTCAGGGAGTCCGAAACCTGAAGTGACCTGGAAGAAAAATGGAAAGCCTCTGAACTTTAACCTGCAGCAGAACACATACAGGTAACATTGAGGCTCTGAATGGAAAATAAGTATTTGCATGAATCCCTTGTTTGAAGGACAGGTTTCATTTTCAGGGATTGAATCCGACCCAGGCCAAAATATGTCTCCAGCCGCTATAATGTCAATTCAAGAAATCGATGGCGGACTCGCGGGTAGGGGTGGGGGCAAATGAATGAACAGGCCACATACTGTGAGAAACTACTCCCAATTAGAAAGGTTCACTCTAAAAAATGGCCATTTATTAAAAGGAATCGGACTGATAGGAAAGGTTTAAAGGGATAAGGGACGAACAGTGGCAAATGGGTCTAGCTTACATGGGGCATCTTGGTCAGCACGGATGAGTTGGGCTGAAGGGCCTGTTTCCCTGCTGTACCACTCTATAAGAAGGTCATTAAGAATCAATCACATTGGAGGGTTTGGATTCAGTCATAACCCAGAAAGGGTCGTAAAGTCATACAGCGTGGAAACAGGCCCTTCAGCCCCACTTGCCCACACCGCCCAACATGCCCCATCTACACTAATAAGGGTTGGTTCCTGATTACAATTACTCCTTTTTCAATTCCAGAATTTCATTATTGTTTGAACTTAAATTCCACCAGCCCCACTCCTCAGCCATCTCCCCATCGTTCTGAAGCCCAGCCCTCCCTTGTACACTGCATTTGAATCTGCTTTGGTGCATTCTAACCAATTGCCATGTTATAAAAATGTTTTTGGAGTTGTCAAGCAATTAGCCCTGTGAGTAGTTTGAATGCGTACACTCAGAACATTACCGGGAGTGATTAAGGGCACTGTACTGCTTCCATAAGGAAATGCCTGGCCCATCACTGGTGTCCATCTCCCTGCCATCAAAGGGATCTATAGCGGCCACAGCATCAAAAGGTCAGTCAATATCATCAAAGACACATACCACCCTGGCCATGCTCTCATCTCACTATTGCCGTCAGTAAAAAGGTTCAGGAACCTGAGACCCGTGACCATCAGGTTCAAGGACCATATCTTCCCAGTGACCATCAGGCTCTTGAACACTGCACGACACTGAGCTCAACAACTATGGGCCGTGTCTTTGGTAGCTACAGGCTTCTGTTTTGCACTATAATAGTCTGTTATAATCTATTAATTTTATCAATATATATTGATATATATGAACGGCGGTGCTGGCTCGAAGGGCCAAATGGCCTCCTCCTGCACCTATTTTCTATGTTTCTATATATACATATGTATATATATATATTGGTGTGTGTATGTGTGTGTGTGTATAATCTATGTGTTAATGCATTCTTGGGCCTGTTGAACTGCAGCAAGTAAGAATTCAATTGTTCTTTTGTTGGTACATGGGACACTTCAACACTCTTGAATCTTGCCTGTAGAAATGATAACACTAAGGCAATTGTGCTGTTACGTTTGCTCAAAAGCCCAATTTAGTTTCAGAATATGTAGTCTAGTGCTGCCGTTACTGACTGGTGGGTTGAGAGTTGTTCCTGTGACCCTCTTGTTCTTCCAGGTTGCTGCCATCGGGTTCCATGGTGGTGCTGTCTGTCACCACTGAGGATACATCGCTGTACCAGTGCAGGGCTACAAACAAGGTGGGAGATTCCCACAGGATCATCCAGCTAACCGTGCACGGTGAGGCTTTCCTGTCTTGGCGAGGGGGGGTGTGGGTCTGGGGAGGAGTGTTTGAGGTTCCTTGCGGATCGAAACGGCTTAGGGTCGAGGACATGGAACCAAAGGGAAGCAGGTAACAGGGTACCGGTTGGATTTGGGCTGGCGTGGAGGTGGGGGCAGCGCCATGAATAGAACACAGAGCATCAAAGAGTGCAGCGCAGGAACAATGTCCGTGCTGAACATGATGCCAAAACCAACTCTTACCTGCCTGAACATAATCCACATTCCTGCATTCCCTGAATCAGTCTGAAGAAGGGTCTCGACCCAAAACGTCACCCATTCCTTCTCTCCTGAGATGCTGCCTGACCTGCTGAGTTACTCCAGCATCATCATCATCATATATATACAGCCGGAAACAGGCCTTTTCGGCCCTCCAAGTCCGTGCCGCCCAGCGATCCCCGCACATTAACACTATCCTACACCCACTAGGGACAATTTTTTTACATTTACCCAGCCAATTAACCTACATACCTGTACGTCTTTGGAGTGTGGGAGGAAACCGAAGATCTCGGAGAAAACCCACGCAGGTCACGGGGAGAACGTACAAACTCCTTACAGTGCAACAACCATAGTCAGGATCGAACCTGAGTCTCCGGCGCTGCATTCGCTGTAAAGCAGCAACTCTACCGCTGCGCTACCGTGCATCCCCTGTGTATCCATGTGCCGATCCAAAAGTCTCTAAAAAAACATATCGTATCTGCCTCCAGCACCACCTCTGGCAGCACATTCCAGGCACTCTCGGTAAAAAGAGTCTGACCCGCACATCTCCTTTAAACTTTGCCCTTCTCACCTTGTCCTTAAAGCATTGTCCTTGACATTTCCGTCCTGGGGAGGAAGATCTGGCTGTCTATCTTACGTATGTCTCTCATAATTTTAAATACTCCTGTCAGGTCACTCCAAAACCTCAGGCGTTCTGAAGAAAACTATCCAAGTCTGTCCAACCTCTCCTAGAAGCGACTACCCTCAAAATCCAGTTATTTATCTTAACTGAAACCATTAGTTTCCCGTATTCCTGCCTCCATGTATTTATGTGCTTGTAGCTCTTGCCCTCAGGCAATTCAGACTGTTTCTTCCATTGTCAAGTGTTCAAAAGGCTCTAATCATCTGTGTAAATTATGAAGGGAAAAAGTTTGACCAATACCTGATCCATTAACACACAAAATGCTGGAAGAACTCAGCGGGTCAGGCTGCACCTGTGGAGGGAATGGACAGACAAGGTTTCAGGTCGGAACCCTTCTTCACACTCGAAACGCCGTGTATCCGTTCCCTCCACAGAGACTGCCTGACCTGCTGAGTTTCTCCAGCACTTTGTGTTTTACTCAAGATTCCAACGTCTGCATTTCCTTGTATCTCCGCCTGATCCATGAATGTGCTAATGCATGTAAGACTGACGAGAGTAAGATATTTAATTGTCCTGTTCCATGTGCATAGGACCTGAAACACATGAAAGGTGTTATATTTAATATCTCTGTATTTTTATCCTCCAGTCCCTCCATCAATTGCAGATGGCTCTCCAGGTGTCACAGTCAGTGCGATGTCCCCGGTGGTGCTACCGTGCCATGTCACCGGAATCCCCAAGCCTTCGGTGACTTGGACCAAGGATGGAGGCCAACTAGGGAACCGAGGGCCAGGTTACAAAGTCCTGCCCACAGGTCTGTGCACGGTTCCTTTGCTCTCAATAGACATATATATCAAGGAAAATTTGAGACATGTCAAGGCCTTTTTTAATTTTGGTGAGTGATTTCGGGTGGCACGCAGCGGTAGAGGTGCTGCCTTACAGTGCCAGAGACCCGGGTTCGATCCTGGCTACGGGTGCTGTCTATACAGAGTTTGCACGATCTCTCGGTGACCTGCATGGGCTTTCTCCAGGATCTCCGGTTTCCTACCACACACCAAATACATACGTAGGTTAATTGGCTTGGTATAATTGTAAATTGTCCCAAGTGTGTGTAGGATAGCGTTAGTGTGCGGGGATCGCTGGTTGGCACGGGCATGGGGGGCCGAAGGGCCTGTTTCTGCGCTGTATCTCTAAACTCCACTAAGGTAAAATGTAATATGTTGTCGCCGTGAGACCTGTCTTATACAAAGGGAGATCCAATTAGATCCAAAGGGTTAATCATCTCCTTGGGATCCTTGGTCTGTTCTCGATTTGTCAACATCTGTTACCGCAACAACAGATAGTGGCTCGGCCCGAGATCTTTGTACCCTTGGTTGGGAAGGAGATATCAGCCTGGATTCCTAGCATCCAGCCACCCCTGATATTGAACGTGGGAACATGTTGACATTGGGTGAGATCCAGCGATGGGCCTGGCTGTGGGACTCCTGACTCATCCCCACCCCCACCCGAAGGTGAAGGGCCTGTTTCCATGTTGTACCTTTCAATCAAGTTAACCGATCAATTCATGCGAAAATTAGTCCAGCTGGGATTTGGACCTCCTTGAGCTGGCCATGATACTGCCTGATTTTTCAACACTTATTTGTCAAGCAAAAAGCAGTCATGAAAATCATTCGGTTACCCATTTTTGTCAATAAAATTGTACAGGTCTGTGCTTTTTAATAGTCATAGAGCTGTAGAGCACAGAAAAAGGCCCTTTAGTCCACTTGTCCAAGTTGGAATACTGGGCTAGTCCAATTGGCCTGCAATTGGCCCATTGCCATTGAAACCCTTCCTTTCTGTCGAAATGTCTTGTGAAAGTCATCATTGAATGGGCTTCTGCAGCTTCCTCTGACTTGCCTTGCGTGTTTTCTTAGGGGGTTCATAATTGCCAGAATAGTTTTGGAACTTCTATGTTTCTTTAGGTGCCCTGGAAATTGCCTTGGCAAAGCTGAGCCATGGCGGCTACTACACGTGCACAGCTCGGAACGTGGTGGGGACAGCCCATAACCACGTCACCCTCATAGTGCAAGGTAAACGGCCAATGGGCTTTCCATCTCTAGCACCATGTGTCCTTGTACGGTGCTGAAATACTTTCACTCAATAGGAAATTAATATCAAACTAGACCAAGTTGGGCCCAAACCTCTTCTGCATTGGAGCAGCACCCTCTCCTCCCTCCCCTCCCCCTCCCCTTTCCACTCCCCCCCCCTTCCTTCCCTCCTCCTCCCCCCCTCCCCCCTTAGTATATAGATGACACCTAGACCAGAGAACAGCAGCACAGGAACAAGCCCTTCGGCCCACAATGTCTGTGCTGAACATAATGCTAAGTTATACTAATGTCCCCTTGCTACGACGAATGATTCCTTCATTCCCTGCATATCCATGTGCCCAGCTAAAACTCTCCTAAACACCGTTATCATGTCTGTCTGTCTCCACCACCCCTGCTGGCAGCACGTTCCAGGCACCCACTGTGTCAAAAAAATCCGCCCGGCTCATTTCCTTTCAACTTTACTGTTTACTGTATGTAGGTTCTTACTCTGCATGAGTGAGAGTCGTATTTCCTTCCTTACACCAGTCTGCACACCTAAAAGGATGTCCTGAGAATGCGAAAGGCCTGATACTTACAAATTGAACGAAAAACAATGTGCTGAAGGAGCTCAGTGGGTCAGGCAGCATGTGTGGAGGGAATGAACAGATGATGTTTCAGGTCCAAAACATTACCTGCCCATTTCCCTCCACAGATGCCGCTTGGCCCACTGAATTTCTCCAGCAGTTTGTCGTTGATTTTGCTCAAGATTCCAGCATTGTTACTTTTTCGCATATCTGTCATGCATTGTTCTTTGCATCTCGACATCATTGTCTATATCTCTCATTTCCCTTTCCCCTGACTAGTCTGAAGAAGGGTCTGGACCCGAAACGTCACCCATTCCTTCTCTTCAGAGATGTTGCCTGTCCCGCTTTTTCTGTGTATCCAGCATCTGCAGTTCTCTCCTTCACATTCCAGCATCTGCAGTCTCTTGTGTCTCCGATATAAATCGTTGCTTCTTTTCTTAAACATAGAAAATAGGTGCAGGAGGAGGCCAATTGACCCTTCGAGCCAGCACCGCCATTCATTGCGATCATGGTTGATCACCCACGATCAATAACCCGTGCATGCCCTCTCCCCATATCCCTTGATTCTGCTAGCCCCTAGAGTCTATCGAAATGGACATTCCCCCCCCCTACATCAAAAATCTTCTAACCCACCTCTCTAACTCCAGGTCCCTCAGGTCGGCCGACTTGGGGCTACTCACTATCCCGCGGTCTAGGCTTAAGCTCAGGGGTGACCGCGCTTTTGCGGTTGCAGCTCCTAGACTGTGGAACAGCATCCCTCTCCCCATCAGAACTGCCCCCTCCATCGACTCCTTTAAGTCCAGGCTCAAAACCTATTTCTACTCCCTAGCGTTTGAGGCCCTCTGAGGGGGCGCTGTGAACTGTTTTGTATGTGCTGTTATGTTTGTATGCTACTGTATGTTTCATTTTTTCCTTAGTACCTAAACAGATGTACAGCACTTTGGTCAACGTGGGTTGTTTTTAAATGTGCTATACAAATAAAATTGACTTGACTTGACTTGACTAAATCTCTTTTAAATTCATCCAGTGAATTGGCCTCAACTGCCTTCTGTGGCAGAGAATTCCACAAATTCACAATTCTCTGGGTGAGAAAGTTTTTTTTTCTTCTCAGTTTTAAATGGCCTCCCTTCATTCTTAGACTGTGGCCCCTGGTTCTGAAACAAACAAAAAAACAAGTTTATCACCAGGATTTCTTTTGTCTCCTGCCATTGCAGAATCCCCAGTCATCAAAGCCCTCCCTGCCACCTTTGAAGTTGTGGTGAATAGTGGCATCATTCTGCCCTGTGAATGGACAGGCACACCCAGACCCAGCATCACTTGGCAGAAGGATGGCGTCACCATCTCAAGTTCAGGTAAGGTGCCAGTCCAAACCCAGGGCAACAGCCTGAAGGGGACCAGCTCCAGCAGAAAGGTAAAAAAACCCAGGGGATAGTCTTTGGTGAGGAGATTAGAGAGAAGATGGGGAAGCATTCTTTAACCCAGAGTGCTAGGGTCTGGAAAGGAGAGGAAAAAAGCTTTGTCACTTTTAGAGAGTACTTTGAATGGAACTTTTCTTAGAATGCCACTCGTTTCTATGTCCACATGTAAAATCCAAATGCAAAGTTCCATGCCTTCTCGACGTTTTGATGGCTCATTTTTTTGGTTCTTAGCAAAGGGACTATCCATTTTCGTCACCGCCTCACGTAACGTGGGGAGAATGGGCAATGCCAAATCTCAATTCTTTAGACACAGGAATAAATGTGTTCCCTTAGTTTCGGCCAGATCTGACCACCAGTGATCCTCTGGGCATGTATCACTGCGCCTTGTTGACTTGCAACAGAGACCCTGTGATTAGACATCCATGTCAACATCACAAAAAAAGACAAAACTGCTGGAGGAACTCAGCAGGTCAGGCAGCATCCGTGGAGTGGCACAAACAGATGACATTTCATGTTGGGATCCTTCTTCAGCATCCTTCAGCTGAAGTGGGGTTCCCAACCTGAAACACCATCTGCCCATTCCCTACCATGATGCTGCCTGACCCGCTGAGTCCCTCCAGCACTTTGCATTTTGCTCAAGAATGCAGCATCTGCAGTCTTTTGTGCCTCCATTCATAATAATAATATATTCCTTTATTCGTCCCACACCGGGGAATTTTACAGTGTTACAGCAGCAAAGTGGAGAGCAAGAGATCATTCATTATAAATAAAAGATACATAAATTGTCATCAGTTTTCTGTGTGTTATTGTTGACTCGTCTGCTGGGAGCAGTGCTGGTTGTGCAGTCTCACTGCAGCGGGAAGGAAGGACAACCTATATCTCTCCTTCACGCACTTGGGGTGAAGGAGTCTGTCACTGAAGGAGTTACTCAGTGCAGTGACCGTGTCCTGCATGGGGTGGGAGTCGTTGTCCCTGCAGCGATGTTAGCTTTTCCATCATCCTCCTCTCTCCCACCACCTGCACTGAGTCGAGGGGGCAACCCAGGACAGAGCTGGCCTTCCTGAGCAGCTTGTCGAGTCTCTTCCCTTCCGCTCCAGCAGACCACTCCATAGAAAATGGCCAATGCAACCACTGTGTTGTAGAATGTGTTGTAGAACCATGTCAGCATTCCCGGCAGCCAAGAATATTGTGTTAGCCCGGGATGAGATAGCGGGCATTAAACTACAGGGACAGCTTCTTCCTTGCTGTTATCAGACAACTGAACCATCCTTTCACCAACGAGAGAGTAATCGAGCTACTATGTACCTCATTGGAGACTTTCAGCTATCTTTAAGCGGATTTTACTGGACTTTATCGTGCACTAAATCTTATTCCCTTTATCCTGCATCCGTACACTGTGGACGGCTTGATTTTAATCATGTTACAGACATTCTGCTGACTGGAAAAAGCTTTCACACAACAAAAAGCTTTTCTCTGGACCTCGGTACACATGACAATAAACGAAACTAGACTAATTATTGCCAGGCTGAGCTACACAGTTCCGTGTATCACACCATGCGTTGATTGAATGATGATTGTTCTCTGTTTCAGGATACTTTATGTTGGCTAACGGAGCGTTGGAGATCGTGAGGGCTACGGAGGAGGATTCTGGGCATTACATGTGCATTGCCCAAAATGCAGCTGGCACGGGTCTGGGCAAAACCAAACTGGTGGTGCAAGGTACGGGCGAGGGAGAGGACCATAAAGGGCACTACACACTTGGGTTTAAGAACTGAAGACACAAGGAACTGCAGATGCTGGAATCCTGAGTAAAATATGAAGTGCTGGAGGAACTCAACAGGTCCGGTAGCATCTGTGGAGGGAATGGACAGGCAAAGTTCTTGGATAGGACTCTTCTTCAGACCAAAGCCACATCTGGACCTCTCCCTCCTTAGGAACCTACTAAGTTCCTCCAGCAATTTGTTTTTTGGGTTTAAGAACTTATTGTCAGCATTGAAGCACTCCAATACATGGGGGCTGGATTCTGCTGGGTGGCCCATATTTTGAGACAAATATGAAGCCACGTGTTAGCCTATTGACTTGGACGTAGACAATATTCTGTACTTGATAAATATTTTGAACAGTTTTCATTGTATTCATTTTCCAGGTTGTTTAGCATGGATCTAAACCTGGACACAAACTGACTATCAAATGATCAGGTATCAGACGCAGTCTGATCATTTGGTGTGTATGGGATGGTCCGGCTCAAAGCTACTAGAGGAGCAAGATAGACCACTCGACCCTAAAAACCGTAGTATGTCATGGCGCCATTTTAGTAGGCAGAAACCTTTAAAAAGAAAAATAACAAAAATCTGTGAATTGATAGATGAGATATATTTTGCATTTTTATGGTATAATCACACTTACTGTTCCCCCAAAACACTGATTACACTGCAAGAGGCATAACGAATGGTGGATTTTGCCTACTGAAATGGTGGACGTTAGGCTCCATTGCGTACTACACTTCAGTATAGGCGATTTCGACGGAGTGGTCCATCTTGTTCCTCTAGTATCTTTGGTCCGGACTGGAATCACCACCTAAGGATTCTTGATACATAGAGCTGCACAGCACGGAACAGGCCCTTTGGCCCATCCTATCCATGCTGACACGGTAGCGTAGCGGTAGAGTTGCTGCTTTACAGCGAATGCAGTGCCGGAGACTCAGGTTCGATCCCGACTACGGGTGCTGCACTGTAAGGAGTTTGTACGTTCTCCCCGTGACCTGCGTGGGTTTTCTCCGAGATCTTCGGTTTCCTCCCACACTCCAAAGACGTACAGGTATGTAGGTTAATTGGCTGGGTAAATGTAAAAAAAATTGTCCCTAGTGGGTGTAGGATAGTGTTAATGTACGGGGATCACTGGGCGGCACGGACTTGGAGGGCCGAAAAGGCCTGTTTCCGGCTGTATATATATGATATGATGATAAGTTGGCATACTGGGCTAGTCCCATTCTCCTGCACTTGGCCCATATCCCACGGAACCCTTCCTAACCACATTTCTATCCAAATGTCTGGCAGCTCATTCTAGACACAGTTTATTCTCTCGGAGAAAGAATTGCCTGAGGTCCTTCTTAAATTTCTCACCTCTGACCTTAAGACCACGCCCTCTTGTTTTAAAATCCTGTGTTCCGGAAAAAAGACTGAGTGTTCACTTTGTCCATGCCCCTCATGACCTTTTGCACCTCATTAAGGTCACCCCCTCAGCCTCCCACGCTCCATAGGGTAAAGTCCTACCTATCCAACTACTCCCTGTAGACCAAGCACCAAGGCCCAGGCAATATACTGGAGAATTTATTTTGTACCCTTTCCAACTTACCAATTTATATTTCTAAATCCTGCTCCTATTCCTAATTTCTCCTCCTCACCATCCCAAACCCTAAACCAGGATGTCCAAGTATCTCACATAGCCTGACATCTCTAGACAGCCCCTGTCCAGTTTACCAGGGATCAGACACATTGACCTCCCATTCCAGTGGCAGATACATTACTGACCTCTCTTCCCGGAGAGCAGGGAGTTGAACATTTGACATGGTTTGGTTGATTTGGTGAATAAATAAGTTGCAAATGAGGGGGGACCTCATTGAAACTTATCGCATAGTGAAAGACCTGGATAGAGTGGATGTGGAGAGGATATTTCCACTAGTGGGAGAGTCTAGGACCAGAGACCATAGCCTCAGAATAAAATGATGCACCTTTAGGAAGGAGATGAGGAGATATTTCTTTAGTCAGAGGGTGGTGAATCTGTGGCATTCATTGCCACAGATGGCTGTGGAGGCCAAGTCGATGGATATTTTTAAGGCAGAGATTGATAGATTCTTGATTAGTTCAGGTGTCTGAGGCATTGGGGAGAAGGCAGGAGATAGGGGTTGAGAGTGAAAGATAGATCAGCCATGATTGAATGGCAGAGTAGACTTGATGGGCTGAATGGTCTATTTCTGCTCCTATCACATGAACAAATTGTGTCATAATTAATTGAAATAACATTTTTCTCTCTTTAATACAGTGCCGCCAGAGATCAAAGTCAATGGCAGGGAATATAAGGCCACCGTTCACCATTCCGCCACATTACCTTGTGAGGTAGCAGGCCGGCCTAAACCGAAGGTAACCTGGGTTAAAGATGGCCGCCCGGTGGGCGACCAGCGATACCTGCAGATGTTTGCCAACGGAACCCTGCACATCCCACAGGTCCAGCTTGTTGATGCGGGATGGTACACCTGCATTGCCCGCAACAAAGTTGGGGTGGTCAGCGTGGACCGGACTCTGGTGGTGCAGGGTGAGGGCTCATTGTCTTCCATGCCTTGGTAGGATTTGGGTCAGGGGCCATTAATTGGCAATCTAACGTTGCCAGCTTTGCTTGGCATGCTGGCATCCATGCATCCTTGCTGTGAATGTGAATGACACCTCCTCATGTAACACTTGTTTTTACTGAGAGTCTTGCACCTTCCTTTGACCCACCCCCCCCCTCCTCAAATCCAGCCACACCACCAGCCCCTGCCACACAGCTGGTATCCTACATTGCATGAGGATGCTCTCTCTAGGGTAGACACAAAATGCTGGAGTAACTCAGCTGGTCAGGCAGCATCTCGGGAGAGAAGGAATGGGTGACGTTTCGGGTCGAGATTCTTCTTCAGACTGAAGAAGGGTCCCGACCCGAGACGTCACCCATTCCTTCTCTCCCGAGATGCTGCCTGACCTATTGAGTTACTCCAGAATTTTGTGTCTACCTTCGATTTAAACCAGCATCTGCAGGTTTTTTTCCTATACAGGAAGCTCTCTCTGCCAGGTTAGAGGTCATCGAGGTGCCCCTACAGTTTTTAGCGATAGAGTCATGAAGCAAGGGCAGGTGGCTTAATAACCATTATGAATCATACTGCATGGAAACAGGCCCTTTAGTCCAACTTGTCTGTGCCGACCAAGATGCCCCATCTACACCAATCCCACCTGCTCGCGTTTGGCCCATATCCCTCTAAACCATTCCCGTCCATAAATCTGAAGTGGAATCTGTTGGAAGTACTGCGCAGGAGGGTGGGATGTGTGGGAGGGGAGGTGTGCACCCAATCCTGGGTCCATCACACCTCATTTCCTTGTGCTTTTCTCTTGACCCAGTTCCACCGTTGATCTTGCTTGGCCAGTCAGAGTTTTCGGTGCTGGAGGATTCGCAGGTCCTCCTGCCCTGTGCTGTCCAGGGATCGCCCGCGCCCGCGGTGCATTGGGAGAAGGATGGTGTCACCGTGCCTGATGTCCCAGGGAGGTTCACAGCACTGCAGTCTGGCGAACTGATAGTGGAAAACACAACGGTAGGTAGCTTCACAACACCAAGTTGTACCTGTGTCAGTAACATGGCGACAAGCGCGCACTTGTTCTCCTGCCAGGCTAGTCTCCATTCAAATGTCCAGTCTCTCCTGAAGGTTGGGACTGTAGCACTGCCAGCTCCAATACATGATCAGCTTCTGAAATCTAATAAATATATTCATCATGAGGTATTGGTTTAGGTTTATTATTGGCACGTGCACTGAGGGGAACATAAAAAGCTTGGTTTTACATGCTACTAGACCAAGTGGACCTGTTGGGCCCAAACCTCCCCTGCATTGGTGCAGCACCCTGTCCTCTCCCCTCTCTCCTCAACCACCCCCCTCTCCCCTCTCCCTTCTCCCCCACTCCTCCCTCCTCCCCTCCCCCTCCCCTCCTTTTAAACTTTAAAATGTGAATAACTTTAAAAATATAACACCGATTTCAATGAAACTACTTGCATTTTCACTAAAGTGACAATGGCGAGTAAGGTGGGCCTAAAATTGTCGTGCTACCGTGTACCGTTTTGGCTGAAGTTCAGTCACACACAAGATAACAAACGAGAGTTTTAGTATATAGATTCAATCAAATCGGATAATGTTCTACATAAATACAATCAAGCCAAACTCCAGTGCAACAGGTAGAGCAAAGGGGAAGATAGAGTGTGGAATAGAGCTCTCAGCATTGTAGTGCACCAGTTCCAGAGACAAAGTCCAATGGCCACAATGGAGTAGAGGCGAATCTGTCAGTACTCTAGCTCATGGAAGGTCCGTTTAGAAGCCTGACAACAGAGGGCGGGGGGAGCTGTTCCTGTGTATGGTGGTATGTGCTTTCAAGCTTCTGAATCTTTTGCCCAACAGGATCGGGGAGAAGAAGGAATGACTGGGGTGGGCAAGGTTTTTGAGTGAATAATGGAGCCTGAATGTGTTCTCACCTGCCTTGCACTTACCTGTGAATAAACACGCACAAACAACAATCTTTTAGGATCCACTCCGTACAGAGAAGTGTCCCGACCTGTTGTCTGACCTGCTGAGTTCCTCCAGCAGTTTGTTTTATAAAATTAAATATAATTATCTGGTCGTTACTATTTGTGGAAACTTTCAACGCACAATTTAGTTGCCAGAATCTAATATTAGCACAATGACTGCAGGTATAAGCTGCACATTGTGTTGGTATGTTCCATGGTTGTGAAGGCTGATGATTTTATTCCAGTCCACTTGTATTGTCAGACAGCTGTTGCCAGGATTAAACGTCTCCTTTCCAGTGAGACCTGCAGAATGAAGATTCTCTCTCCCCCCCCCCCCAACAACAATTTACATTATCCATATGTCCCGTACCAGCTCATTTACACTTCCCAGGTTAAGAGTCAAGAATCTTGTTTAATTGTCATATGTTCCAGCAACTGAACAATAAAATTCTTGCTGCATCTTAACTGGTACATGAGTGTAATAACACACAGATAAACGTATAATAACAAATAATACAAGAACTTAATAAACCTAATACTAAGCAGCTATAATAGTGCAATACCAAAATCTGTTGTGCAATCAAAACACAGGCCACAGAAGAGCATAGTTGCTGAGGTTAGATTTTTTAGATTTTAGATTTAGAGATACAGCGCAGAAGCAGGCCCTTCGGCCCACTGGGTCCGCGCCGCCCAGCGATCTCCGCACACTAACACTATCCTACACCCCCTCTAGGGACAATTTTTACATTTGCCCAGCCAATTAACCTACAAACCTGCACGTCTTTGGAGTGTGGGAGGAAACCGAAGATCTCGGAGAAAACCCACGCAGGTCACGGGGAGAACGTACAAACTCCGTACAGACGGCGCCCGTAGTCAGGATCGAACCCGAGTCTCCGGCGCTGCATTCGCTGTCAGGCGGCAACTCTACCGCTGCGCCACCGTGCAGAGTGTTTGTAGAGTTCATGAGCCTGATAGTTGCTGGGACAAAGCTGTTCCTGAAGCTGGAGGTCATGGTATTCAGGCTGCTGTAGCTGTCTCCCTGTGGTAGCAGTGAGATGAGAGCGTGGCCAGGGTGGTGAGGGTTCTTGAAGGCATTGGCTGCCTTTCTGAGGCAGCGCCTCCTGCAGATCACTTTGATGGGGACCCCAGTCCCCTCGATTGACCCAGGCAGTGTCCATGCGACCATCGCTCTCTGTAGCCCCCTTCTTCCCTGGCGTTCTAGTTTGAGTTTTCTTCAGGGAGTCCTGTAACCACACAGAGGGAGGTGAAGTCACTGACCTACGTTCTTTCCTCCCTTTCTGCAGCCAGAGGATGCGGGCGTCTACACATGTACAGCCGTCAACCCTGTGGGCAAGGATAGCCATCGCATTCACCTGTCGGTAAACGTCCAGCCTGCGTTCATGGAGCTCCCTGCTGACGTGTCCCTCCACAAGGGTGAAAGGCTGCTGCTGACGTGCGCAGCAAAGGGGCTGCCCACCCCCTCCATCAGCTGGACCTTCAATAACAAGCCCATCGCAGGTATGCGCGCAGGAAACTGGTGCATTCTAACACCATTCCCTGATAAACAAGAGGGGCATCTTCATGCAAGTGCAATGTTTCATAATATATTTATGACCCTCCGTTTTGTTGCTTGGCTTCCTCCTTACAGAGTACTACAGAGCGGAAACAGGTCCTTGGGGCAAACTCATCCCTGCGATTAAGATGCCCCGTCTAAACTAGCAAGCTTTTGCCAGCTATTGGCCCCTGTCCCTCTCAACCTTTCCAATCCATGTAACCTGTCCAAAAGTCTTTTAAATGTTGTTATTGTACTTGCCACAAGTAGTTTTTCTTACAACTCATGGGGCCAAGGAGAGGAAAGGTCTCGTGTGATAAGGGCCAAATACAGGCTAATGGAACTAGCTTTGTAAGGGCATCTTGGTCGACATGGACCAGTTGGGCCAAAGAGGCTGTGTCCGTGCTGGATGACCCAGTCACGTCTTTGATTATCCCTACTCCCAAAGACATCAGATGCCCTTCAGGGAAAGACCAGGATACCAGGAGCTGACCTTCCCATTAGTCAGGGAATAACAGACGCAGAAGATTCAGATTGAATCTATTTGGGGAGTTTGCATTATTAGTCGAAGTAGATAGCATCTTATTTCCCACATGTTCATTTGTCCTCTAGCTGTTAGCCAGAGCACTATCTTTTTCTTAACAGAGATTCTATTACATACTAGACCAAGTGGACCCGTTGGGCCCAAACCTCTCCTGCATTGGTGCAGCACCCTCTCCTCCCCCTCTCCCCACTCCCCTCCCTCCCCCCTCCATCCCCCCTCCTCCTCTCCCCCTCCCTCCCTCTTCCCCTCCTTCCCTCCCTCTCCCTCCCCTCCACCCCACACCCCCTCCCTCCTATCCTCCCCCACTTCCCTCCCTCCCACCTCCCCTCCCCCCCCCCACTCCTTCCCCTTTATCCTCCCCCCTCCCTCCCTCCCTAAGGGCCAAATATGTGAATAACTTTTAAAATATAACACCGATTTCAATGAAACTTCTTCCATTAGCACCAAAGGGATGACGATGACGGTGAGTAAGGTGGGCCTATAATTGTCGCGCTATCGTGTACAGTGTTGGCTGTAGTTCAGGAACAAACAAACAAACAAGAGTTTTAGTATATAGATTCACAATTCACACAGTAATACATTCATCAAAACTGCCAGTTTAGTTTAGTTTGTTGTCACGTGTATTGAGGTACAGCGAAAAGCTTTTGTTGTGTGCTAACCAGTGAGCAGAAAGACTATTCTTGACTATTCGTGGGTGGCAGGGTAGTGCAGCAATAGAGTTGCCGACTTACAGCGCCGGAGACCCGGGTTCAAGTGGGTTTTCTCCAGGAGCTCCGTTTATCTCCCACACTCCAAAGATGAACAGTTTTGTAGGCTAATTATAGACAATAGACAATAGGTGCAGGAGGAGGCCATTCGGCCCTTCGAGCCAGCACCGCCATTCAATGTGATCATGGCTGATCATTCTCAATCAGTACCCCGTTCCTGCCTTCTCCCCATACCCCCTGACTCCGCTATCCTTAAGAGCTCTATCTAGCTCTCTCTTGAATGCATTCAGAGACTTGGCCTCCACTGCCCTCTGAGGCAGAGAATTCCACAGATTCACAACTCTCTGACTGAAAGAGTTTTTCCTCATCTCAGTTCTAAATGGCCTACCCCTTATTCTTAAACTGTGGCCCCTTGACAGGTATAAGTGTAAATTGTCCCTAATGCCTGTAGGATAGTGTTAGTGTGCGATGATCGCTGGTCGGCGTGGGTAGGCAGCTGGCTCGGGCAGAGCCCTCTTCCGCCTGCCGCCGTGACTCGCGGATGGCCAGCTTGGCCAGGCCCAGGAGCAACCCAACCAGGACATCTTCGGCCCTACCCTCTCCCCTACGCACAGGGTGTCCATAGATGAGGATGGTGGGTGGAGAAGTGCAGCCAGAAGACAAGGAACAACCCCTTTAGATATTGAAACAGGGGCTGCAACCTCACACACTCCAGGTAGACGTGGCACACAGACTCTTCCGCCTGACCCTATCTTGTCTTGCAGTGAGATCATCCCAGACTGAAGGCCTGAGTGAACTACTGATCAAAAGGGTTTCCAAAGAAGATTCGGGAACTTACGTGTGCACGGCAGAGAACATTGTGGGGGTGATCAGAGCCATTGGATTTGTCTATGTGAAAGGTAAGACTATAATTTGCTCAGGCTTTTTCATTGGCTTCCCTTGGTTGAGAGGATCTATGACAACTTCCTGTTAATTTGGGATTAACAGTAGCATGGTTTGAGGGTGATATTGATGTTCCAGATACGGGATTAGGATAGATGCTGTTGATCAATGGCCAACAACAAGATGCTCAAAGGTGGAATCTGGGAGAGGCTCGTCTGCACCTGATCAGTGCAAAACAGCGCAGCGGTAGAGTTGCTGCCTTACAATGTCAGAGAGGCGGGTTCGATCCTGACTACGAGTGCTGTCTGTCTGGAGTTCGTACGTTCTCCCTGTGACCGGGTGGATTTTCTCCGGGTGCTCCGGTTTCCTCCCACATTCCAAAGACGTACAGGTTTGTAGGTTAATTGGCTTTGGTAACAATTGTAAATCAGTGCAAAACCAAACCCTCACTCTGACATAACTTCGTGCTGCATCAGGGCTAAGGTAATCAGTGTTCTCCCATACCAAATGTGATGTGAAAGTTGCAAAAGACTCATAGAGTCATAGAACTGCGTAGCACAGAAACAGGCCCTTCTGCCCACCTTATCCATGCCAACCATAATGGGCTGGTCCCATTTTCTTGCATTTGACCCATGTCCCTCTAAACCCGACCTATCTGTGTATGTGTCCACAAGTCCTTTGAAAGTCGTACTTGCATCCGCGTCTTGTCACTTCCTCTGTCAGCTCATTCCAGATACAGACTACTCTGGGCGTAAAAGTTGCACCTGAGGTCCATCTTAAATCTCTCTTAATCCCTCTTTTGAAGTTTTAATTAATTTAAACTGCAGCGTCGTGTACTGCAGTGGTAGGTACAATGGAGAGAGGGGTTTCAATCTCATCCGTTGGGAAATTTAAATACAGGTAAAATTAAATAATCTGAAATTAAAAGATGACAATGTTAAGTGCATGTCCCCGTTCACTAATGTCCCCCCGAGGGTGGACATCGGCTGTTGTTCTGCAATCCAGCCGACATGTCTTCCGATCCATAGGAAGGGATCCATGTCAACTGGAATGGCCCAGCTAGACACCCAGTTTGGGGGCAATTGGGAATGGCCATTCTAAACTGCCAGTGCAGCAAAATTGTATTAAGAAGAAATGATTCCATTATTTAATGATACTTTATTTTCGCATGTACCAGTCTAGGTACGAGTGAAATGCTTGGTTTTGCATAGAACCCGGTAAAGCAGGCCTCACCTAGGCCGTACACAAGTGCCGCCACGTTTTGGCGCTGACACAGTTACAAAGGTTCACCGAACCGTCCCATCTGCCGCCTGCCGCACGTGGTTCTCGAGGGCCCTCCTCGCCCTCTGACAGCCCTCCTCACTCTCGGCGGCCCGCTCGCTCTCCGACCTTCCTCGCTCTCTGACCCACTCCTCACTCTCTACAGACCACTCACTCTCCGACCTTCCTCACTCTCTGATCCACTCTACACTCTCTACAGACCACTCACTCTCCGACCTTCCTCGCTCTCTGACCCACTCCTCACTCTCTACAGACCACTCACTCTCCGACCTTCCTCGCTCTCTGATCCACTCTACACTCTCTACAGACCACTCACTCTCCGAAGACCTTCCTTGCTCTCTGACCCACTCCCCACTCTCAGCGGCCCCCTCCATCTCCGACGACCTTCCTCACTCTCTGACCCACTCTACACTCTCTACAGACCACTCACTCTCCGACCTTCCTCACTCTCTGATCCACTCTACACTCTCTACAGACCACTCACTCTCCGAAGACCTTCCTTGCTCTCTGACCCACTCCTCACTCTCGGCGGCCCCCCTCGCTCTCCGACGGCCCACCTTGCTCTCAAAATACAAATACTCTACAAGAACTAAGCAGCAAACAGGAAATGCTGGTGATGCCCAGCGGGTCAGGCGGCAAAGTTATTTTTTCAAGTCAACGAACTTTCACCGGAGAGGGACCTAGAGAGACTTTGAAAGCCGAACGGTGAAAGGTGCTGTGTTTGTGCTCCGTCTTTCAGAGGCGCCCGTTCTCTGGGGAGAGGTCAGTGCGTACCAGATGGAACCTCTGGGCGGGAACGTCATGCTGAGCTGTGACGCTCGCGGCGATCCAGTGCCGTCAATAAACTGGAATAAAAATGGCAGCCCACTGACCATCAGCAATCGCGTTCGGCAAATGAACAACGGGTCCCTGGCGATTTACAGGGCAGTGGTGAGTCAGGTTCCCGAACCAACCGTTCATGAAGCAAGCTTGAAAACCTTTCTACTCCTCGTTGTCCTGTCTTATTCTTCTCTCTCTTCTTTCCTCCTCTAATTTCTCCTGAAGCACTCTATTTCTCCGTGCTGGCCTGCTGTTATTGCCCTGCCATCCTGTGCTCTCCATTCACCTCCTTCCTGAGGCTGCAGACTTTGCGTGTGTGTGTGTGTGTGTGTGTGTACCTTTCCAGCCCTGCCGCTGAACCAAGAGGTAAGGCTGAACCCGGACATTTCAACCACGTCATCCGACAGAGAATAGAGCACAGACGGACGGCACCCCTAAAGTAAAGTCCTCCGTCAGTCTGAGGAAGGGTCTCGCCCCGAAACGTCGCCCATTCCTTCTCTCCTGAGATGCTGCCTGACCCGCTGAGTTACTCCAGCATTTTGTGCCTACCTTCGATTTGAACCAGCATCTGCAGTTATTTTCTTACACGTCTAAAGTAAATGCACTCTTACAAATGTCCACCTGTCTCTATGGTCATGGTTTTTTTTATTTGGCTGAAGAGCAAACAGGTTGAATGATGTGAGGTGGGGACCCTTCTTCAGATTGATGTCAGCGATCAGTGTTTTTATTATACATTTCCTAAACAACTTGCTTCAGGCCATGATCACACATTCCAAAAGTAAGGTGCGGGGTCTGTGGGTTAGCTGTTTGCTAATGGTGGAGTTTTACTCCCATGATGTGCTGTTTTGGTGAGTGTGCTCTGAGACAGCTCAGGCTACAGTGTGGACCGTACACCTTGCGATGGCCACCTCTAGTGTGCACCTCACGCCTGCTCCAGTATGTCCTGAGGGGCAGGCTCATCCATGTACAGTTTGACATTCTGCTGGTGCTCCCCACCACACGCACACCCTTATCACCGTTTATAGACAACAGACAATAGATGCAGGAGGAGGCCATTCGGCCCTTCGAGCCTGTGCCGCCATTCGCTGTGATCGTGGCTGATCATCCACAATCAGTACCACGTTCCTGCCTTCTCCCCATATCCCTCGACTCATTTAAGAGCTCTATCTAACTCATATTTTAGATTTTAGATTTTTAGATATAGAGATACAGCGCGGAAACAGGCCCTTCGGCCCACCGAGTCCGCGCCGCCCAGCGATCCCCGCACATTAACACTATCCTACACACATTCTGTTGGATATCTATATTTTTTCTCAATGGCCTGCCTCACGAGCAAATGAACGCTCACAGTCTTTTTTTCAGGGGAGAGGATTCTAAAACTAGAGGGCATAGGCTTGAGGTCAGATGGGAGAGATTTCAGCGGCAACATTTTCACTCGGAGGGTAGTCCATATCTGTAGTGAGCTGCCAGAAAAAGCTGTAGAAACAGATACAATTATGACATTTAAAAGACATTTGGACAGATACATGGATAGGAAGAGTTGAGAAGGCTCTGGGCCAAATGCAGGTAGTGGGGCAAGTCCAATATGCCAACTTGGTCAGCATGGACTAGTTGGGCCAAAGGGCCTGTTTCAGTGCTGTACAGTTCTATGACACTATGACTTTGTCTTTTGGACAGAATGAAGATGCAGGAGATTACAACTGTGTGGCGAAGAACGAAGCTGGGGTTGTTGAACGGAAAGTTAAGCTGATGTTACAGAGTAAGTCCCAGTGGTAATGGGCCCCTACCCATTAGCTCAAGGGGGGTTGGGGGGAATGATGCTCAGGTATCAGATGGGAATATGCATCTGAGCCTGGGCAGCTTGACTCAGCTTGTCTTCTCATTCTGCAGGTGCCCCTGTCTTCACCTTGAAGCCCTCGGATGCTGTGGCCGGGGTCGGGGGCAAGGTCCAGCTGCATTGTCAGGCGGGTGGAGAGCCACCGCCTGTGGTGGAGTGGACCCACAATGGACAGCCGGTCAGAGAGAGCGGGCGGCTGGTGTTGCTGCCAAACTCCACGCTGCAGATCCACCCCACTACCCTGCAAGACGCAGGAGAATATGAGTGTGCCGCGCGGAATCTCCTGGGCAATGCCTTTGTGAGGATAGCCGTCACTGTGCAAGGTAGGGAGGAGGCAGAGACAAGAACGTTCCATTGTCATATGTACTGGCAATGGAACAGTGAAATTCCTACTTGCCCAGGAGGACAAAAATTGCTGGCATAACTCAGTAAGTCGGCAACATCTCTGGAGAACATGGATAGATGGGCCGATGGGCCTGATATCATGCTGTACAGGCCTCTGACTCTAATGGCTGGGTATGTTAGAACTATTGAGTTATTTCCAGCATTAGGATTGTTTGACATATTAGGTCGGTAGAGTTGCTGCCTTACAGCACCAGAGACCCGGATTAGATCCTGACTGCGGGTGCTGCCTGTATGGAGTTTGTACGCTCTCCCTGTGACCAGTGGGGGGGGGGTTCTCCATGTGCTCCGGTTTCCTCCCACACTCCAAATACCTACACGTTTGTAGGTTAATTGGCTTCGGTAAAAAAATTGTAAATTGTCCCTTGTGTATGTAGGATAGTGCCAATGTACGGGGATCTGTGCTGGTCGGCACAGAATCGGTGGGCTGAGGGGCCTGTTTCCACGCTGTATCTCTAAAGTCTAAAGTAGTCTATAATCCTGTCAGAAGAGTTTGCTGGCGAAGTGTGCACTCTTCTCCCATTGATGACCAACTACCTCTTTGGTGACCTTCGGACTATCCTTGATCGGACTTTGCTGCCTTTACCTTGTGCAAAACGTTATTCCCTTATCATGTATCTGTACACTGGAAATGGATCGATTGTAATCATGTATTGTCTTTCTGCCGACTGGTTTGCGCTCAACAAAAAGCTTTTCACTGTACCTCGCTCGGTACACGTGACAATAGACTAAACTGACCTCCTCTGGTTCTAACCAGTGACTTTCTCTCGTCCCAGTGCACGGCGGGTTCTCTGAATGGGTGGAGAGGGGGCCTTGCAGCGTCACCTGCGGCAGAGGGGTGGTGGAGCGAATCCGTCTGTGTAACAGCCCCTCGCCTGCCTATGGAGGGAGAGCCTGCCACGGTGAGGATGTAGAGACCAGGCACTGCGAGACCACTCCTTGTCAAGGTAAGGATCTGAAGCCGACACTGGTTCCGAGGGCCCTTCCGTTAGAGAATTATTAACGTGACCAGAATAATCTCATGGTAACTGCAGGGCATCAGCTGGTGACCATCTCTCTGCACAATAGACAATAGACAATAGGTGCAGGAGGAGGCCATTCGGCCCTTCGAGCCAGCACCGCCATTCAATGTGATCATGGCTGATCATTCTCAATCAGTACCCCGTTCCTGCTTTCTCCCCATACCCCCTGACTCCGCTATCCTTAAGAGCTCTATCTAGCTCTCTCTTGAATGCATTCAGAGAATTGGCCTCCACTGCCCTCTGAGGCAGAGAATTCCACAGTTTCACAACTCTCTGACTGAAAAAGTTTTTCCTCATCTCCGTTCTAAATGGCCTACCCCTTATTCTTAAACTGTGGCCCCTTGTTCTGGACTCCCCCAACATTGGGAACATGGTTCCTGCCTCCAACGTGTCCAACCCCTTAATAATCTTACACGATTCGATAAGATCTCCTCTCATCCTTCTAAATTCCAGTGTATACAAACCTAGTCGCTCCAGTCTTTCAACATATGCACAAGTTGCTGATGGAGGTTGAGCTCAAAAGCTCCCTCCACAATGCCAACTACTGCCCAGTACTCCAGCCACATCACTGTGGGCATCTAGTTTGTTGTCAGGTGTACCGAGATACAGTAAAAAACATTTCTTAGTGCGCTATCCAATTAAAATCAGACAATAATATACATGAGTGCAATCAAGCCACACACAAGTACAACACATGGCCCCTATCCCTCTAAACCATTCCTATGAATGTCCAAATGTCCTTTGAATGGTGTTATTATACTTGCCTCTCTGTATGAAAACGTTGCCCCTCTGATTCCTATTAAATCTTCCCTCTTTCACCTTAAACCTATGCCCTCTAGTTCTTGATTCCCCAATTGTGAGACTTTTTCCCCTGGAAGTTGAAGTCTTACTGAGGTATATAAAATCATGAGGGTAGGACAGAACTGCAGATGCTGGTTTAAATCGAAGGTAGACACAAAATGCTGGAGTAACTCAGCGGGACAGGCGGCATCTCTGGAGAGAAGGAATGGGTGACGTTTCGGGTCGAGATCCTTCTTCAACGATATTAGGGGAGTGGGCGGACAGAGATAGAATGTAGTCGGAGACAGTAAGACAGGACCCCGACAGTCTTTTCAGGTGAGGCAGAGGTTCACTTGCACCTCCTCCATCCTCATCTACTGTATCCGCTGTTGCAGGTGTCAACTTCTGCACATCAGCGAGACCAAGCGCAGGCTTGGCGATCGTTTCGCTGAACACCTCCGCTTCGTCCGCCTTAAACTACCCGATCTCCCGGTGGCACAGCACTTTAACTTCCCCTCCCATTCCCAATCTGACCTTTCTGTCCTGGGTTCTCCTCCATTGTCAGAGTGAGGCCCAGCGCAAATTGGAGGAACAGCAATGTGGAATGTGGGGAAAGAGGGAGTGCAGTGTAAATGACTCGATTGTAATGATGCATTGTCCTTACCACTGACTGGTTAGCACTCGACAAAAGCTTCTCACATCTGGGTACACGTGACAATAAAGTGAAGCCGCCGTTAACCCCATGTTTCTGCTCGGCAGTGGACGGTCAGTGGACAGGTTGGGGCAGCTGGTCCCGCTGCTCTACTTCCTGTGGCGGAGGGTTTCGCCAGCGCTCCCGGTCGTGCTTCGACCCCCCGCCACAGTACGGCGGCCGCCTGTGCCGGGGCAGCGACATGGACTCCCAGTCCTGCAACCTGGAGCCGTGCCCAGGTAAGTACGAGTGTGCCCACGGCAAAGACAATGGAGCAGAGCAAGATAGACCACTCCACCCTAAGAACCCTAGTAGGTCATGGCGCCATTTTAGTAGGCAGAAACTTGCAGAAACATTTTAATCGGGCAGACGATACAAGGCCCGCACCTCCAGACTCAGGAACAGCTTCATCCCCAGGGCCATAGCTGCTATGAACCGGTCCTGCTGAGCCGGAATGCCACAACGCATAGATCAACTTGCACTTTACCCGTCCAAAACTGTTGCAACTGTTTCGTTTCGTTGGGTTGCTGATGTCTAAATTATTGCATCGTATGGGAGGCGCATTCCCAATCTCGTTGTACCCCTGGGTACAATGACAATAAAGATACATTCACAAAATGCTGGAGTAACTCAGCAGGTCAGGCAGCATCTCGGGAGAGAAGGAATGGGTGACGTTTCGGGTCGAGACCCTTCTTCAGACTGATGTCGGGGGTGGGACAAAGGAAGGATATAGGTGGAGACAGGAAGATAGAGGGAGATCTGGGAAGGAGGAGGGGAAGGGAGGGACAGAGGAGCTATCTGAAGTTGGAGAAGTCGACGTTCATACCACCGGGCCGCAAACTGCCCAGGCGAAATATGAGGTGCTGCTCCTCCAATTTCCGGCGGGCCTCACTATGGCACTGGAGGAGGCCCATGACAGAGAGGTCAGACTGGGTCAGACAATATAAAGATACATTGTATTGTATTGTATTGTATTGTATTGTAAAAAGAAAAATACCCAAAATCTGTGAATTAGTAGATGAGATATATATTCTGCATTTTTATGGTATCATCACACATACTGTTCCCCCAAAACACTGATTACACTGCGAGAGGCAGAGCGAACGGCGGGGTTTTGCCTACTAAAATGGCTCCTTTGCGTACTACACTTCAGTATTGGCGATTTCAACGGAGTGGTCCATCTTGCTCCTCTAGTATCTTTGGACCACGGGCTGATGGTGGGAGTGGACCACGATAGAGTCATGGAGTCACACAGCGTGGAAACAAGCCCATCGGCCCAACTTGAAGAGGTTTACCAGAATAATGCCTGGTTTACATGGTGTTAGCTACAGGGAGAGGTTGGTCAAACTTGGGTTACTTCCCTGAAGGTTGGAGGTTGAGATGGAGCCCTGATAGAAGAATATAAAATTATGGGATGCATAGTTAGGGTAAATGGTCAGAATCTTTTCACCCAGAATGGAAATATCAAAGACCAGAATGTGTAGATTTAAGGTAAGAGGGGCAGAATTTAAAAGATGTGCAGGACATGGTTTTTTTACACAGAGTGGTGGGTGCCTGGACTAGGGTTGCCAACCGTCATGTGTTATAAGAAAATAACTGCAGATGCTGGTACAAATCGATTTATTCACAAAATGCTGGAGTAACTCAGCAGGTCAGGCAGCATCTCGGGAGAGAAGGAATGATACAATCCTGTATTAGCAGGGACATCCTGTATTTTGGGCTAAATTGGTTTGTCCCGTACATGACCGCCCTTGCCCTGTACTAGGCCCGGACACTGCATGCCCGGACATTGTAGCCCAGACACTGCAGCCTGGGGGCTGCAGCAGTCCTGGACAGTGTAGGTAGACACACAATGCTGGAGTAACTCAGCTGGTCAGGCAGCATCTCGGGAGAGAAGGAATGGGTGACGTTTCGGGTCAAGACCCCGAAGAGTCAAGTCTGAAGAACGGTCTTGTTCCAAAACATCACCCACTCCTCCTCTCCTGACATGCTGCCTGTCCCGCTGAGTTACTCCAGCATTGTGTGTCTTCTTTCGATTTTAACCAGCATCGGCAGTTTTTTCCTATACCGGACAGTAGGCCCGGTTAGGCCCAGTCGCCTAATGGAAGTTGCATAGCAACCCGCCTCCCGGCCCGGGCGGCCACCGTTGGTGGAGCGGGAGCACATGGCCGCTGGCTGGGTGAGGTCATGTGAGGTGCGGGGCGGTGACGTCACCTTGTCCCGTATTTGGGAGTGCAGCTGTTTCACCCCTAACTGGAACACACCGCCAGGGGTGGTGGTGGGGGGCAGATACGATAGTGGTATGTAAGAGACTTTTAGATAGGCACTTGGATGCACAGAGATTGGAGGGATATGGATCACATACAGGCAGATGAGATTAGTTTAACTTGGGTATCGTGTGGCATGGACAATGTGGGCCGAAGGGCCTGTTCCTGTGCTGTGCTGTTCTGTGTTCATTATCCTAACTCTGTGAGTGTCCATGCTCGGGATTCCATGATGGATAATGAGATATTCTTGACACACAGTCACTTCTGTGACGCAGGCCATGTGGCAGCCATCTTGTGCACAACAGGATCCCACAAGCGGCCATCAATGGGGATTATAAACTCACACAGCCTGGGGCTGTACAGTATTGGGCAGGGGCTGTGTGACCGGAGAGATGATGGAGATGGAGATGGAGCGTTAGTTCTGTCCTGATGACTCGGGTCTCCCTTGTGTTGGCAGTGGATGGGAAGTGGACTTCCTGGAGCGCCTGGAATCCATGCAGCCAGACCTGCGGGGGAGGGCAGAGCAAACGCCACCGGTCGTGTAGCAACCCCCCTCCAGCCAGCGGCGGCAAGACCTGCTCCGGGCCCCACGTACAAATGCAGAGATGTGGCACCGGGACATGCACGGGTAAGCTGAGGGCCGGCACGCGGGCTGAACTGGGGGGCAATGATGGGAGACGGGTGGGAATGTGGGGAGAGGGGGTGGGAATGTGGAGAGAGGGCAATGTGGGGATATGGGATGTGGGGAGAGGGGGTGGGAATGTGGGGAGAGGGGGTGGGAATGTGGGGAGAGGGGGTGGGACAGGGAATGTGGGGAGAGGGGGAGGGAATGTGGGGAGAGGGGGTGGGAATGTGGGGAGAGGGGGTAGGAATGTGGGGAGAGGGGGAGGGAATGTGGGGAGAGGGGGAGGGAATGTGGGGAGAGGGGGTGGGACAGGGAATGTGGGGAGAGGGGGAGGGAATGTGGGGAGAGGGGGTGGGAATGTGGGGAGAGGGGGAGGGAATGTGGGGAGAGGGGGAGGGAATGTGGGGAGAGGGGGTGGGAATGTGGGGAGAGGGGGAGGGAATGTGGGGAGAGGGGGTGGGAATGTGGGGAGAGGGGGTGGGAATGTGGGGGGAGGGGGTGGGACAGGGAATGTGGGGAGAGGGGGAGGGAATGTGGGGAGAGGGGGTGGGAATGTGGGGAGAGGGGGTAGGAATGTGGGGAGAGGGGGAGGGAATGTGGGGAGAGGGGGAGGGAATGTGGGGAGAGGGGGTGGGACAGGGAATGTGGGGAGAGGGGGAGGGAATGTGGGGAGAGGGGGTGGGAATGTGGGGAGAGGGGGTGGGACGGGGAATGTGGGGAGAGGGGGTGGGAATGTGGGGAGAGGGGGTGGGACAGGGAATGTGGGGAGAGGGGGTGGGAATGTGGGGAGAGGGGGTGGGACAGGGAATGTGGGGAGAGGGGGAGGGAATATGGGGAGAGGGGGAGGGAATGTGGGGAGAGGGGAGGGAATGTGGGGAGAGGGGAGGGAATGTGGGAGAGGGGGTGGGAATGTGGGGAGAGGGGGTGGGAATATGGGGAGAGGGGAGGGAATGTGGGGAGAGGGGTGGGAATGTGGGGAGAGGGGTGGGAATGTGGGGAGAGGGGGTGGGAATGTGAGGAGAGGAGGTGGGAATGTAGGGAGGGGGTCGGAATGTGGGGAGAGGGAGTGGGAATGTGGGGAGAGGAGGAGGGAATTTGGGGAGATGGGATGTGGGGAGAGGGGAAGGAATGTGGGGAGAGGGGGTGGGAATGTGGGGAGAAGGGGAGGGAATGTGGGGAGAGGGGGTGGGAATGTGGGAAGAGCAGAGGGAATGTGGGGAGAGGGGAGGGAATGTGGGGAGAGGGGGAGGGAATGTGGGTAGAGGGGAGGGAATGTGGGGAGAAGGGGTGGGAATGTGAGGAGAGGAGGTGGGAATGTGGGTAGAGGGGAGGGAATGTGGGGAGAGGGGTGGGAATGTGGGGAGAGGGGGTGGGAATGTGAGGAGAGGAGGTGGGAATGTAGGGAGGGGGTCGGAATGTGGGGAGAGGGGGTGGGAATGTGGGGAGAGGAGGAGGGAATTTGGGGAGATGGGATGTGGGGAGAGGGGAAGGAATGTGGGGAGAGGGGGTGGGAATGTGGGGAGAGGGAGTGGGAATGTGGGGAGAGGGGGTGGGAATGTGGGGAGAGGGTGGGAATGTAGGGAGAGGGGGAGGGAATATGGGGAGATGGGATGTGGGGAGAGGGGGTGGGAATGTGGGGAGAGGGCGGGAATGTGGGGAGAGAGGGTGGGAATGTGAGGAGAGGGGGTGGGAAAGTGGGGAGAGGGGTTGGGAATGTGGGGAGAGGGGGAGGGAATGTGGGGAGATGGGATGTGGGGAGAGGGGGTGGGAATGTGGGGAGAGGGCGGGAATGTGGGGAGAGGGGAGAGAATGTGGGGAGAGGGGAGGGAATGTGGGGAGAGGGGGAGGGAATGTGGGGAGAGGGGGTGGGAATGTGGGGAGAGGGAGTGGGAATGTGGGGAGAGGGGGAGGGATAGTGGGGAAAGAGGGAGGGATGGCGATGGGAGGAATGATGGGGAGGGATGAGAGGGAGAGGGAAGGGAGGGGAGAAAGGGCGGATGGTGGGAAGAGGGGGAGTGATGGTGGGAAGAGGGAAAGGAATGGAGGGGAGGGAGAAGGAAAGGAGTGGAGAGGTAGAGGAATGGTGAGGTAATCACAGATGGGGGAAATTTTGAATTTCAGCAATGAATGACCAAAAATTAATAAGGAAAGGGAACGCGTTGGATGATGAGAAATAAAAGAAAGGCACTGTAGCAGCTACAATAAAAAAACAAGTAAAAAAACTTGTCCCACACATCTCCTTTAAATTTTGCCCCTCTCACCTTAACAATGACACCAAGCTAAACAACAGACTTCTTAATAACATGAGAGAAAATATTGTAAAATATCCCTAATACTACCCGCAGTAAAATACAACACAGCATTTTGTTCATCTGGATATTAATCCTCTCTCACAGTTCCTTGCAGGCATTCCGCAGGCATTGCCACTTTCATTTCACTGCACATCGTGTATGTGCATGTGACAAATAAACTTGACTTGACTCGACTTGTGGGTGTGTAAATGGATTAATAACCTAGAACCTGGTGCGAGATTGTCCAATGTTCATGTTCCACTCAGCTCCTGGTCAATTGCACCACTTGCTGGTCAAAGATGGGAACTGCAGCTCGGAACCCACTTCAAACAGTGTTAACTATTGTGTAGGATGGAACTGTTTATGCTGAAGAGAGACACAAAAAGCTGGTCAGAAGAAGGGTCTTGACCCAAAACGACACCATTCCTTCTCACCAGAGATGCTGCCTGTCCCTGCTGATTCGTTAATATCGTTAACTATTGACGATATTTATAAAACTAGTCGGTACTGATATCACACATCATCAGATCCGCCCCGGGTTATGCTGTGTTGACTACATGCTGAGGCAATTAAGCCAATTTTCTGCAAGATTTAAACTTAATCATCTTTTCCCCATAATGGTGTAACTTAATAGCATTGTACATAATAACTTTCATATTAGACAATAGACAATAGACAAAAGGTGCAGATGGAGGCCATTTGGCCCCTCGAGCCAGCACCGCCATTCAATGTGATCATGGCTGATCACTCTCAATCAGTACCCCGTTCCTGCCTTCTCCCCATACCCCCTGACTCCGCTATCCTTAAGAGCTCTATCTAGCTCCCTCTTGAATGCATTGTACTACATGTACATTAATTTTCTTAGAGCAACTATAAAGCTACCTTGTGACACTTGTTTTCTAACACACGCTGCCCATTGAAAGTCTCTGCTCTCCGTCAGTTTTTCCTTGATGCACTCACTGAGGGATGTGACATATCCGAAGAAGGTTTCGACCGGAAACATCGCCCATTCCTTCTCTCCAGAGGTGCTGCCTGTCCCGCCGAGTTACTCCAGCATTTTGTGTCTATCTTTGATATATATGCATTTGGATAGACTAATCAGGGATAGCCTGCATGGTGTTGTGTGTGAAAGATCATGTCTTACGAATCTGGTTGAGTTTTTTGAAGAAGTAACCACAAAGGTTGATGAGGGCAATGCCAGAGACATTGTCTAGATGGACTTCAGCAAGGCATTTGATAAGGTGCCGCATGGTAGACTGCTCTGGAAGATTAGATCACATGGGATCCAACGAAAGCCAGGCGACTGGATAGAGAATTTGCTTCATGAAAGAAAGCAGAGGGTGCTGGTGGAAGGTTGTTTTTCCGACTGGAGGCTTTAGACAATAGACAATAGACAATAGGTGTAGGAGGAGGCCATTCGGCCCTTCGAGCCAGCACCGCCATTCAATGTGATCGTGGCTGATCATTCTCAATCAGTACCCCGTTCCTGCCTTCTCCCCATACCCCCTGACTCCGCTATCCTTAAGAGCTCTATCCAGCTCTCTCTTGAATGCAGTCAGAGAATTGGTCTCCACTGCCTTCTGAGGCAGAGAATTCCACAGATTCACAACTCTCTGACTGAAAAAGTTTTTCCTCATCTCAGTTCTAAATGGCCCACCCCTTATTATTAAACTGTGGCCCCTTGTTCTGTACTCCCCCAACATTGGGAACATGTTTCCTGCCTCTAACGTGTCCAACCCCTTAATAATCTTATACGTTTCGATAAGATCTCCTCTCATCCTTCTAAATTCCAGTGTATACAAGCCTAGTCGCTCCAGTCTTTCAACATTTGACAGTCCCGCCATTCCGGGAATTAACCTAGTAAACCTACGCTGCATGCCCTCAATAGCCCTCAACACTTTGAAGAGTGTTGGTCTCCAGGGATCAATGCTGACCCCCCATTGGTGTTTGTGGTTTATATCAACGATTTGGATGAGAACGTACAAAGCATGATTAATAAGCTTGCAGGTGGAACTAAAAGTGGGTGGTATCACAGATAGTGAAGATGATTATCAACAATGATAGCAGGATCTTGATAAGTTCATGTCATTGGTGCAGAATCAAGCCGTTTGGCCCATCGAGTCTACTCCCTCATTCAATCATGGCTGATCTATCTTTCCCTCTCAACCCCAATCTCCTGCCTTCTCCCCATAACTGACACCTTTACTAGTGAAGAATCTGTCAGTGTCTTGCTTTAAAGTACTGGTTCAGCTGGGCAAGTGGGCTGAGGGCTGGCTGCCTCCGTGCTGTACGTCTCTCTCTCTCTCTCTCTCTCTCTCTCTCTCTCTCTCTCTCTCTCTCTCTCTCTCTCTCACACACACCTTGGCCACGTCATGAATTGTTGATTGCATTGGCCTTGTCTGTGGCAGTGAATGGCGGGTGGAGCGCCTGGCAGCCGTGGAGTGAGTGTTCGGCATCCTGTGGCGAGGGCAAGCGGCGGAGAGACCGGAGATGCGACAGCCCTGCCCCCAACGGCAGCGGCAGACCCTGCCCTGGCGATGATGAGGAGTCTGCCAGCTGTGGCCTGGACCCGTGCCCAGGTGTGTGTGAGGGCGGGCAGGTGGGGGGGGCCTGTACAGACCAGTGGTTCAAGACCCAGTGGGTCAGCACTCCCGCACGACAGACCCGCGGTCCACTGCTCTGGAAGATTAGATCACATGGGATCCAGTGCGAGCTAGGCGACTGGATGGAGAATTGGCTTTGAAGAGTGGTGGGCCGCAGGGATCGATGCCGACCCCCATTGGTTTAGATCAATGATTTGGATGAGAACGTACAAAGCATGATTAGTAAGCTTGCAGATGGCACTAAAAGTGGGAGGTACCACAGATAGTGAGGATGGTTATCAACAGATTCTGGTGTACAACGCTTCCTCTGTCTGTGGGGCAGTGAGGCAGGACCGGTTTCAAAGCAAGCGGTGTTTTGATTGAAAGACGCAGCACAACATGGAAACAGGATCTTCAACCCACCATGTGCGCCACCCATTCACACTGGTTGTTCGTTATCTCACTTTCACATCCACTCCCTACACACCACGGCCCATAAGCCTGTGCATCTTTGTGGGATGTGGGAGGAGACCGGAGCACTCAGAGGAAACCCATGTGGTCACATGGAGAACGTGCAAACTCCACATAAACAGCACCCAGGGTCAGGATCCAGCCTGCGTCGCCGGCGTTGTGAGGCGGTGGCTCTATCACCTGAGCCACTGTGCCTCTCCAAAAGGAAATGCAACCCGTTCCCGCTAAGGGTAAAAGTACCTCGTCTTTCATTGTCTTTGGACTAACCAGACCTGTCCAATGTTGCAGGTATTCCTGGGAGGGCTCGGGGAAGCCTGATCGGAATTATCAACGACAAGGAATTTGGCGTTGCGTTCCTGGACGCTAACGTGACGGAGAACTCTGCCACCGGCATCACGAGTGTTCAGGCCATCATCCAGAACCTGCCCGTCACGATCGGTTGGTATTGTGTGGTCAATAGACAATAGACAATAGGTGCAGGAGGAGGCCATTCGGCCCTTCGAGCCAGCACCGCCATTCAATGTGATCATGGCTGATCAATCTCAATCAGTACCCCGTTCCTGCTTTCTCCCCATACCCCCTGACTCCGCTATCCTTCAGAGCTCTATCTAGCTCTCTCTTGAATGCACTCAGAGAATTGGCCTCCACTGCCTTCTGAGGCAGAGAATTCCACAGATTCACAACTCTCTGACTGAAAAAGTTTTTCCTCATCTCAGTTCTAAATGGCCTACCCCTTATTCTTAAACTGTGGCCCCTTGTTCTGGACTCCCCCAACATTGGGAACATGTTTCCTGCCTCTAACGTGCCCAACCCCTTAATAATCTTATACGTTTCGATAAGATCCCCTCTCATCCTTCTAAATTCCAGTGTATACAAGCCTAGTCGCTCCAGTCTTTCAACATACGACAGTCCCGCCATTCCGGGAATTAACCTAGTAAACCTACGCTGCACGCCCTCAATAGCAAGAATATCCTTCCTCAAATTTGGAGACCAAAACTGCACACAGTACTCCAGGTGCGGTCTCACTAGGGCCCGGTATAACTGCACACAGTACTCCAGGTGCGGTCTCACCAGGGCCCTGTACAACTGCAGAAGGACCTCTTTGCTTCTATAATGGTGTGGTGATGGGGGTGCCACCCACATGGTGCCTCACTGCCAGCCGTTTCCCACATCATTTACTCGCGTCTCAGCACCGCTCCCTGAACCTCGGCATGCTGACCGCCCCCACGTCCCACTCTGGCCTCATGAGGTTTTGACCCGTGAGAGACACCTCTCACCAATTTTTCCTCCACCTTTCCTGAAGTCTCTTGATTTGGTTTCAAACCCACCCCAGATGCGGGACCGACACTGGACCTGGACTGTCCCAACGCCAGGCTTGGTTGGGCTGCATGAAGAAATTATGCTTCTGACCCTAACCCACTGTGACGCCACGATCACCAACACGGTCCCTGTGACAAAGAGTCCCACTCAATGTGTACTAATAATAACATACAGCAGAACAGTGCAGCAAAGCAACGGGCCCTTCGGCCCACAATGTCCTTACTGAACATAATGCCAAGATAAACACATCTCCTCTGCCTCCATGTCCATCCATTCCCCGCATGCCGATCCAAAAGCCCCTTAAATGCCACTATCACATTTGCCTCCACCACCCCCCCCCCCCCCCCCCCCCCCCCCCAGCAACACGTTCCCCCGCCAACACCCTCTGTGGACAAAACATTTCTCCTGCACATCTCCTTGAAACTTTGCTCCTCGCACCTTAAAGATATACGTCCTCTAATATTTGATATTTCTACCCCATGGAAATGGTTCTGCCTGACTACCTTGTCTATGCCTCCCATAATTGTATACACATCTCTCAGGTCTCCCCTCACTCCCCAGTGTTCAAGAGAACATAATTCAAGCTTGTCTGACCTCTCCTTGTGGCTAATCCCCCTTAATCTAGGCAGCATTCTGGTAAACCTCTTCTGCACTCTGTTCAGTAAACTTCCCAACTAATCTAACACGTTAATTGTGGTTTCCTCCCCCACTGATGCCATAGCATATCAACCAATTTTTATTCATTGTTCATCTTTTGAAACTGTTAATAGACAATAGACAATAGACAATAGGTGCAGGAGTAGGCCATTCAGCCCTTCGAGCCAGCACCGCCATTCAATGCGATTATGGCTGATCACTCTCAATCAGTACCCCGTTCCTGCCTTCTCCCCATACCCCCTCACTCCGCTATCCTTAAGAGCTCTATCCAGCTCTCTCTTGAAAGCATCCAACGAACTGGCCTCCACTGCCTTCTGAGGCAGAGAATTCCACACCTTCACCACTCTCTGACTGAAAAAGTTCTTCCTCATCTCCGTTCTAAATTGCCTACCCCTTATTCTTAAACTGTGGCCCCTTGTTCTGGACTCCCCCAACATTGGGAATATGTTTCCTGCCTCTAATGTGTCCAATCCCCTAATTATCTTATATGTTTCAATAAGATCCCCCCTCATCCTTCTAAATTCCAGTGTATACAAGCCTAATTGCTCCAGCCTTTCAACATACGACAGTCCCGCCATTCCGGGAATTAACCTAGTGAACCTACGCTGCACGCCCTCAATAGCAAGAATATCCTTCCTCAAATTTGGAGACCAAAACTGCACACAGTACTCCAGGTGCGGTCTCACCAGGGCCCGGTACAACTGTAGAAGGACCTCTTTGCTCCTATACTCAACTCCTCTTGTTATGAAGGCCAACATTCCATTGGCTTTCTTCACTGCCTGCTGTACCTGCATGCTTCCTTTCAGTGACTGATGCACTAGGACACCCAGATCTCGTTGAACATCCCCTCTTCCTAACTTGACACCATTCAGATAATAATCTGCCTTTCTATTCTTACTTCCAAAGTGAATAACCTCACACTTATCTACATTAAACTGCATCTGCCATGTATCCGCCCACTCACACAACCTGTCCAAGTCACCCTGCAGCCTTATTGCATCTTCCACACAATTCACACTACCCCCCAGCTTAGTATCATCTGCAAATTTGCTAATGGTACTTTTAATCCCTTCATCTGTTGCTTTATTAGACTGCAGGTGTTTGGTGTTCTTGCTCTGACTGTTCTTCCCCGGTTGCCCCTTGTTCTAGGCCCTCTGATAAGGGTATTAGCCTCCACCTTCACCCCGATTTACTGGTCAGTCGCCAACCCAGCACCGGGAACCACAAACGGGTTCTCACTGACGAAGGGAGTTTTCAGGCAGGAATCGCAAGTGGAGTTTGCAACAGGTAAGTAAGTGCCTGCCACCCAGAGTTGGGACCTGTTGTGGAGCCAGACCACAGAGAAATGCTACCATGTGTATGCAGACCACGATGCCCCATCTACAAGTCCCAGATGTCTGCGTTTAGCCTTCATCCCTCTAAACCATTCCCTCCCATGTACCAGTCCAAATGTTTGATAAATGCTGTTGTAGAACCTGCTTCCACTATCTCTTTTGGCAGCTCGTTTCTTATACCCGCCACCCTGTGTGAAAAATGTACCCTTTGATCTTTCCCGTCTCATCTTAAACCTATGTCCTCTATTTTTCTTATCCCCTACCCTATCTATTCCCCTCATGATTTTTATACACCTCTATAAGATCACCCTTCAGCCTCCTGCGCTCCAAGGAATAAAGTCCTAGCCTACCCAACCTCTCCTTGTAGCTCAGGCCCTCGAATCCTGGCAACATCCTGGTAAATGTTCTCTGCTTAATGACAGTTGTTGAGAGAAACTGTGCTGCACTTGTGTGTGAAGAGTGAAGCTAACATGGGGGACGTGGGTGGGGAGCAGTGTTCCAATCAGCAGAAAGTGAAACACTCTTTTGACTCTCTCAGTTTACGTCAGAGCACTCCCACTGTCCGTGACCAGAGGCGAGAGCCACGCTTTATAACAAGGGCTGGGTATTAAAGTGAGACTGGCTCCCTTGCACTGAGTGCACACAAAGCTGTTGGAACTGAAACATTTTTCCGATGCTCAGGTGAAGTCCTTCGAATGACGCACGTCTCCCGTGGCGTGGACTTAGAGGGAGTGCTCCTGTTCGACATTGTGATCAATGGTAATGTCCCCAGAACCCTGGCAAGTGCAGACATCACTGTGAAGGCGAGTATATCTCTTTAACCCTCCTGCTGATGTAACGCCTCGGTATCATGCACCCTTTCACAGTTAATAACACAATGTTCTCCATTTGTTATTCATCACTTAGTGTCTCAGAACAAATTTCAGGCATTTTCTCCGTCCTGCATGGAAAATGTTAACTTTGATGTAATTGTACTGAGACCTGCTCCTTGTCAAAGCATCTGGTCATAGACATGGAGTCATGGTACAGCATGGAAACAGGCCCTTTGGCCCTCCTTGACCGTGCCAACCAAGTTGGAATATTGGGGAAGTTCCATTCGCTGCATTTAGCTGCAGCACTTTTTCTTGAGTATTTCTCAATCCCAAATCCAGCCAAGAATTTATCCAGCTATCAGCTGTTCTCAACACTGTGGTTAAATGTCTACACTAGCAACCAGAGTTTCCAACAACTGATTCAGAGACTTCACATCCCACTAAAGCACTGGGGGGTTTAAAGTTCCAGTAATTAAATAAACCTGGAATTAAATAGCTGGAAGCTGGAACAGTAAGCTTGCAGCCACTGCATTGTTGGGCCACTAATATTGCCCGTAGCTACCAGGCCTGTTTTGATTACACACTCTCCAGTGTGGTTGACTCTTAATTACATCCACAGAATCAGAATCAGAATTGCCTTCATTGTCATCCAAAAAAAAAAAGTCTTTCGGACGAGATTTCGTCACCCACAGTCCAACAGTAAGAGCAATAAAATAAGCAATTACGCACACAACCACAAACCAACACAAAACCAAAAAAAAGAAACGTCCATCACAGTGAGTCTCCTCCAGTCCCCTCTTCACTGTGATGGAAGGCCAGAATGTCGTTTCTCATCCCCTGCCGTCTTCTCCCGCGGTCAGGCTGTTGAAGTTGCCACATTCCAGGCCGCGCCGGACGGTGAAAGGTCCGCAGCGGGCCAACCCAAGCCCCGCGATCCGGGGCGGGCGAAGACGCTGCCGCCGCTGCTGCACGTCGGGGAGGTCGGGGCTCCCGACATTGAAGCCCCCGCCGGGCAGAGAAAATCCCACGGCCTATTTCAGGCCGCGCCGGACGGTGAAAGGTCCACGGCGGGGCCGACCCAAGCCCCACGATTCGGTGCGGGCGAACAGGAAGGTAGTGCTGGGTGATAAATGGTGATATTGCCAGGAATGATCAAATCCTGGGCATGAAGCAAGTTTCTTCAGTATTACTCTGAATGTGGTTTGCCTGCCTCATGAAGCACAGAAACAAGCCCTTCAGCCCAAGCCATCCATGCCAACCAAGAAGCCCCATCGAAGCTAGTCCCATCAGTCAGTAACTAACCGTTCCTTGGAGAACACATGGGTGAGGGGTGATCTTATTTGTGGCATCGTGGTCGGCACAGACAAGTTGAGCCAGAGGACCCGTTCCCGTGCTGTATGACTATGACTTTATTAATGGGCATGAATATGGAGTTGATCATTAAACGTCTGACAAGGCTGAAGAGATACCTGCTCTCTAATTTAAATGTTTGCTTGCCCCAATCTGTTGCCCCAATCTTGGTTGAGCTGACCGCAGCAGAAACCCTTAACCCATGAACACCTGTTGAATGTGCTCAATGTGCTTCTGAATATCAGGCTGGATTAATTAAAGGTCTTCCTTGTTTTAACACAGGATTTCAGTGAAAGTTACGTTCAGACCGGTCCTGGGCAACTCTACGGATGGTCGAACCAAATGCTCCTCCAAGACGGCTCACCCATTTCCTTCCAATGTAACCACACCATTGTGTACGAATCCACACTTGGCCGCCAGACCTCTGCCCTACAGATTCTGAAGGCTGAGTACATCTCCGTCTACTATTCCGAGACAACAGAGGAGTTGAGCTTCCACATCGCAACCTCCTTCAGCAAAGGTGAGCACTCCAGTTACACAAACTCTCATCTAATTGTCTCGGAAACTATCTGGCATTTTCTCTTTGAGTTAGTTTTCCCCTGAAGTCCACTGAAATAGAAAGACTCAGTGTTAGTTGGGAGCCTCCTTGAATAGTGCTGCCCACTAGGGGGGTGCGTTTTAGGCAGGTCTGAGGTCTAGGTCCCTAATACTGCTGTGGTGTGTGGAACATGGTGTGTGAGAATGATCAGCCATGATCACATTGAATGGCGGTGCTGGCTCGAAGGGCCGAATGGCCTCCTCCTGCACCTATTGTCTATAGCGGGCAAGAGTCAAGAGTGTTTAATTGTCACATGTACCAACAATTCAACAATAGAATTCTTACTTGCTGCAGCTTAACAGGCCTGTAAACACAAAACACACAGTATATAAGTGAACAATAAACAAAAATAAACGTAATTCTCGGTAACATTAATAGTGCAAAATCAAAGTCCAGAATGCAACCAAGGAAACAGTCCGCAAAAGATCATAATTGGAACTTAGCCTCAGAGTTGTCTGCAAACTCTACTGGAAAGGAAGGGAGATAACATTTCTACACCCCCTCTCTCGTGCTCTCGAGGCATCCCAAAGTGCCTTTCAGCCCTTGAATTAACACAGGAGGAGATAGCAGCCAGACTACAAGCACCAAGGTCACAATCAGCAGTAGAGCAGGTCCCCAGCTCCATTGATTCCAGCCGTGTGAACGTCCAGTATTGGCCAGGACTCTGGGGCACACCTCACTGTACCTCATAATCCTAATATTTCCCTCTGCTTTGAGTGTCTCCTGCTGGCAAAACTCTAAGCAGGATTGCCGTGGGCTGTCAATTCTTAACATCAGGTGTTCCTTTTGGTGGAACCAAAGATAGACACAAAAAGCTGGAGCAACTCAGAGGGACAGGCAGCATCTCTGGAGAGAAGGAATGGGTGATGTTTCGGGTCGAGACCCTTCTTCAGACTGACGTCAGGGGGGAAGGGAGATAGATAGATAGATAGACAGACAGACAGACAGACAGACAGACAGACAGACAGACAGACAGACAGACAGACAGACAGACAGACAGACAGACAGACAGACAGACAGACAGACAGACAGACAGACAGACAGACAGACAGACAGACAGACAGACAGACAGACAGACAGACAGACAGACAGATAGATAGATAGATAGATAGATAGATAGATAAGGAAGTGTGAAGGTGTGAAAACAGGGCAAAGGGAATTGAGATCAAAGAAAATGTAGAATTGATTTTTGGTGGAGTCAGTTCTTCAGAAACCCCTCGGAGGTGAATTCCTTTGAGATTCTTTCCCTGAGTCCTCTTCTCTCAGTGGGTCGTCCATATGTGGATAAGCTTCCGGAGGAACCTAAAGAAGCAGATACCATTGTGACTTTTAGAACACACTCGGATAGGTATATGGATAGGATAGGTTTAGACGGCTCTGGCCCAAATGCAAGCCAGTGAGACTAGGTCAATATGCCAAGTTGGTCAACATGGACAAAGTGGTCTGTAGGGCCTGTTTACTTGTTGCTCAGCTCCACGACTCTATGACAAGTTAAATGCTTGAAAAACCCATCTTCACCAACCAGGGATATGAGCAGGGATAGTAAAGGAAGTGCAAACAAATCACACATCAGGAGGCGTTCAAATCATTCTTTTTATAAGACTGAATGTCTCACTGTGTTCTTGTTTGAATCTTTCTTGCTGAATGTTTCAGACTCCAAAGGAGATCGGTGTCCTGAGGGATTTGTGCTGGATTCAGACCTGTACTGTGCAGGTAGGTTCTGGTTGTCACGGAGGTTTACATTAACTAAAAATAGAAAAGGTTGTTTTGGTTTTTTTGTTGTTTTTTTTTAAATATAAAAGTTTTATTCCAAAGAAAAACATACAAACATACTAAGCAAAATGTGATCAAACAAAAGCCGCCTGTATCGGCAGTTTACAAAATAAACAATTATCACATTAAAATCCCACCATCTCTGTCAACAATACATTCAACCCCCCGCGGCGACCAGCGTTCCCGGAAGGCCTCCAGTGTCCCCGTGGACACCGCGTGTTCCCTCTCCAGGGACACGCGGGCACGGATGTAAGCCCGGAACAGGGGTAGGCAGCCGACCTTTGTGAGGCCGTCGACTGCCCGCTTCCTGGACCCGCGGATGGCCATCTTGGCCAGGCCCAGGAGCAGACCGACAGGGAGACCCCCTCCACCCTCCTGACCCTCCCCCCTCTGTACCGGGTGCCCAAACATTAAAAGCGTAGGGCTAAAATTGAGCCAGAACTTGAGGAGCAGCCCCTTCAGACACTGGAACAGGGGCTGTAACCTCACGCATAGAAAAAGGTTGTTGGGTGGGTCTGCAGTTGCCTCAAGGTCAGCTTTTCGTATTCAAGTTGTGAAATTGTCCCAGAGTCTACCACAGTTCTAAAGCGACATGTCTCTGCAGTCTGAAGAAGGGTCTCGACCCGAAACGTCACCCATTCCTTCTCTCCCGAGATGCTGCCTGACCTGCTGAGTTACTCCAGCATTTTGTGAATAAATACCTTCGATTTGTACCAGCATCTGCAGTTATCTTCTAATGTTTCTGCTTCTCCTGCCTAAAGCTGTGTGCGGACGTTGAAGTATTCATCAGAGGAATGGGCTTCCCATTACTCCAGGCCAGCCTGAACTTCTTCTTTCCCTTCCCGCATGAATCAACGTGGAGTGGACCTGGGATCGAGGATATTGGGATATGGAGACAGTGCAGAGGTGGCACTGGGGTGATGGATCATAAGTTCATAAGTGATAGGAGCAGAATCAGGCCATTTGGCCCAACAACTCTACACCATTCAATGTATAGGAAGGAATTGCCGATGCTGGTTTAAACCGAAGATAGACACAAACTGCTGGAGTAACTCAGCGGGGCAGGGTCTGGAGAGAAGGAATGGGTGACGTTTCAGATCGAGCCCCTTCTTCAGACTGATATCAGGGGAGAGGGAGATATATAGATAAGGAAGTGTGAAAATAGGACAAAGGGAATGTAGATCAAGGGAAATGTCGAATAGATCATTGATTAGCTGGGAGAAGATAACATCAAAGCAAACAGATATAAAGTAGTCGGAGACAGTAAGACTAGTCGGAGAACTGTCTCTCCCGAGATGCTGCCTGACCTGCTGAGTTACTCCAGCATTTTGTGAATAAATCGATTTGTACCAGCATCTGCAGTTATTTTCTTATAAGACTAGTCGGAGAACTGGGAAGGGGGAGGGTTGGAGAGAGGGGGAGGGAAAGCAAGGGTTACTTGAAGTTAGAGAAGTACATTTTCATAACGCTGGGGTGTAAACTGCCCAAGCGAAACACATTCAATCATGGCTGATCTATCTCTCCCAAACCCTATTCTCCTGCCCTCTTCCCCCTAACCCCTGTCACCCGTACTAGTCAAGGGATCATCCAAAATCTCATGCTCTGGCAGAGCAGACACAAGAGGCTTAGCGGCCTATTCCTCTTCCTGGAGTCATACAGCACTGAAATAGGCCCTTCGGCCCAACTCATCCACGCTGACCAAGATGACTCCTCTGATCCGGTCACAAATGCTTCTTGCTTCCTTTTATTTCTGCCGAGAATCTGGATTTCCCTGAGGCCAGTATGTTGATCCTTTGTCTTGCCTGCTCCCCTCGGCCATACTCACACACGTTGGTCTTCAGCAGCTGCTCGTGTGTTCTTGGTATGTTCACCCCCTCTGTCCACAGAGTTACAGATGAGAGGCAGAATTACCTGTGGCACTGAAGACCTCTATCCAATGACAGGTTTCACTAAGGAGTGCCTTGGGCAGGAGAAGGAGCCCATGGTGCTAAGACAAGGGTCCCTAACCGGCAATGGCATTGAACTAGCGTGTGCTGGTGTTAATCCCAGCCTCCCGTAACTCTACTCTTTCTCGTCAGCATACACTCTCCCTTTGATGTGTCTCTTTTCCTGTTTACTTGGCAGATTTTGATGAGTGCGAGCTCGGGACGCACACCTGCCACTTTGGCCAAGACTGTCAGAACGAGGCAGGTTCATACCGCTGCACGGTCCATTGTGGAATTGGCTTCAGGCGGTCTACGAAAGGACCTGGCTGTGAAGGTACTGGCACTCCGCTTGGCAAGGCAACAGTGTTAAAGGATTAGCCGTCTGCCAGGAAAGGTTAACCCACTGGTAACCAACTGGTGAAGTGACACACTGCGTCAGAGAACAATGGGATCAGCCATGTAGAGTAGACTTGATGGGCCGAATGGCCTCATTCCGCTCCGAGAACCTATGAACTTGTCTACTGCCGGCACACCTTCCCCTCATGACCAATGCCTGTGGTAGACACACGTGAATGTGGGTCAGCATCCCACCCTCCTCTCCTTCTATCCTTCCCCATTTCATACCCCTTCCCCACCTCCATGTCCCTGCCCCCCTCCTCCATTGCCCTCTCCTGTACCATGGCCCTTCTCTGCTGCCATGTCCCTCTGCCTGCCAGTTCCCCCTCTCTTTTTCATCCGCGCCCTCTTCCTACCTCCATGGCCTTCCTCCCCCACATCTCTCCCTGTCTCTCCTCATCACTTCCCATGTCTGAGGTGGCATCTCGCTCTCACCCACTGCCAGGAGGTCAGAATTAACATTGATGATGCCTCCTTGACTCGCATTGTAACACATTCCCCCCCCCTACATCAAAAATCTTCTAACCCCCCTCTCTAACTCCAGGTCCCTCAGGTCGGCCGACTTGGGGCTACTCACTATCCCGCGGTCTAGGCTTAAGCTCAGGGGTGACCGCGCTTTTGCGGTTGCAGCTCCTAGACTGTGGAACAGCATCCCTCTCCCCATCAGAACTGCCCCCTCCATCGACTCCTTTAAGTCCAGGCTCAAAACCTATTTCTACTCCCTAGCGTTTGAGGCTCATTGAGGAGGCGCTGTGAACTGTTTGTGTGCTACTGTATGTCTCATTTTTTTTCCTTAGTACCTAATCAGATGTACAGCACTTTGGTCAACGTGGGTTGTTTTTAAATGTGCTATACAAATATAATTGACTTGACTTGACTTGACATTGGTGCAAATCTACAGCGTGCAACGACACTTTGCAAGGATGGGAGAGTGCAATATGTGCGGTACCTTTCACAACTTCTGAACATTGCAATGTGCTAGGCAGCCAATAAAGTCCTTTTAAGATTCAATCCTGACAAGGGCACCCGGTGAGGGGTGGCTGCCGACAACTAAGAGGGACCCAGAGAAACAAAGAAGGGATGAGATCGGTCAACACCAAGGTAGATTTTAAAGTCTATTTCTCTGTGCATTTTCCCTCCTAGATGTCGATGAGTGCAAGGAGTCGAGCAGCCCTCCTTGTCATCAGCGTTGCCTCAATGCCATTGGCACCTACTGGTGTGCGTGTGGGCCTGGCTTCCAGCTCCTGGCCCAGCGCTGTGTCGGTGAGTATCTGTCCCCTCGGCCAAAGTCTAGCTTTCATTCTGCTTTTCGTTTTAGCTTGCAGTTTTTAGTTTTAGTGATACAGCGCGGAAACAGGCCCTTCGGCCCACCGAGTCCGCACTGACCAACAATCCCCACACAATAACACAAGCCTACACACACACTCGGGACACTTATACCAACCCATGCCAATTAACCTACACATCTGTACTTCTTTGGGAGCCTGTGGTCCATGCCAGAGTTTATACTCCTCATAAGCCTCCACCCACCTTCCGATCAATATATTCTTCTAAAACTATTCCCCTCATGTGTTTATCCTGGGAATCCATTACTACAACTCTTCTTTTTAAGCTGGTGAGCTCTATATTCTAACCACTCTCTGAATAAAGAGGTTGTCGTGCAATCAGGATGTATTAGTGGTCCCTAAATCTGGAGTCCCCAACACAAGCAAACTGGCCCGTTAAAGCCGAGCAGTGTGAATAAGGGTCCTGACCCAAAACGTCACCTATCCATTTTCTCCAGAGAAGTGACACAGTGGAGCAATTGTAGAGCTGCTGCCTTACAGCGCCAGAGACCGAGGTTCGATCCTGACTACGGGTGCTGTCTGTACGGAGTTTGTATGTTCTCCCTGAGACCATGTGGGTTTTATCCGGGTGCCCTGGTTTCCCCCCACACTCCAATGACATACAGGCTTGTAGGTTAATTGGCTTCAGTAAGTTGTAAAATTGTCCCTAGTGTGTGTAGGTTAGTGTATAGGGTGATCGCTGGTCGATGCTGGCAGACTCAGTGGGCCGAGCTGTATCTCTAAAGTCTAAAGTCTAAAGAAGACTTTAAGCTGGTGAGCTCCATAGAAGCTGTGTAACCCACTGAGTTACTTCAGCACTTTGTATCTTTTTTTGGTTCGAACCTTTGAGAGCCTTCAACACCTCAGAGGCCCTCCCTAGATTATCTCTCTTTTATATTCTTCATGGTGATTATAACCTCTTATTCTGACTATGTCATGGAATGTACAGCACGGAAACAGGCCATTCGGCCCACCTGGTCCATGCTGACCAAGTTGACATACTGGGCTAGTCCAGCATATTCTTCAGTCTGAAGAAGGGTCTTGACCCGAAACGTCACCCATTCCTTCTCTCCTGAGATGCTGCCTGACCTGCTGAGTTACTCCAGCATTTTGTGAATGAATACCTTTGATTTGTACCAGGATCAGCAGTTATTTTCTTATACTATATAGTCCCAATGGTCACTGTGGGATTATTTCTTTCCAAACACAGATATCAATGAATGCCACATGAATGTTTGCCACCCAGACCAGGAGTGCCGGAACACTGAGGGGGGCTACCACTGCCTCGAGCACTGTCCCCGAGGCACCATCCGCAAACCCACTGGAGCCTGTGGCGGTGAGTCCCCCCCCCCACCTCAGCCTCCCAACCCTTGGTGCAGAGCCAGCCCTTCCCCATGCACTGGGCATCGTAGAGTCATTCCTTCTCTTTGCTCCCATCCGGAAAAGATACGAAGCATGAAAGTGCGCACCACCAGATTAAGGAACAGTCGCTTCCCCTCTGTTATCAGGCCTGTGAACAGTCGTTCAATAAGCTTTGGTACTGCCTGATTCACCTCGACCCCATTGCGGACATTGCCTGTGGAACTGGTTGGTGCACCTCAATGCTAAGAACTATATTCTGCACACTCCATCTTTCCCTTTGCTCTGCCCATTGTCCTTGAGCTTGGCTTGATTTATGTACAGACTTATCTGATTAGATTCAGTCTGAAGAAGGGTCTCGACCCGAAACGTCGCCCATTCCTTCTCTCCCGAGATGCTGCCTGACCCGCTGAGTTACTCCAGCATTTTGTGAATAAATACCTTCTACCTGATTTGATTGGACTGCGTGCGAAACAAAGCTATTCACGGCAACTCGCTACACGCGATAATAATAAACCTGAACCTAAACCTGTTCCAAAGGGAACAACTGCAGCCCAGCCAGATATTTCCATCCCATGTAAATCTCTGCGCCCTGCTCTCTCCTGTGTACAGTGCAGTGTAGCCCAGCCATCTACAGCTCCGCCGCGATCTTCCTGCTCCGATGCTCCAAGACCATTGTGGGTTGTTTGGTTCAGGGCCGTCTTAACGCATGGGCCTGATGGGCACTTGCCCGGGGGCCCACGAGCATAGGGGTCCCATGCTGATCTGTGTATGTTAAGTGACTTGCAATAAATAAATACTACTTTAAAAATGTAGGTTCAATAAGTGCTTTTTTCGCAACATTTTCGGTCACTAAGTGCTTCTCGCAGCGATCTGTAAGTGCTTTTCACAACAAAGTAGCACCCTAAGTCCATCGCTAAGTGCTTTTCGCTGGCACGACAGGGGGGGGCTGGTAGGGAAAGGGGGTTGGGGGAGAGTAACGGTAGAGGCCCCAGTACACTGCTTTGCCCGGGGGCCCATAATGCTGTAAAAACGGCCCTGGTTTGGTTGTTCCTCTTCCTTACCCACCTGGAGCACCCTGCTCTCCCAGTTCTGTGACCAACGTTCCTTTCTGCAGACGTCGATGAGTGCAAAGGTGGGACCCACATGTGCCGCTACAACCAGAAGTGTGAGAACACGGTGGGCAGTTACCGCTGCAGCTGCCCCAGGGGCTACCGCTCGCAAGGGATGGGAAGGCCGTGCCTGGGTAAGTAGCCGAGGGCAGGCTCGGGGGGCAAGAGCACCATCGTTAGTGAACCCGCACTCGCAGTATTGCGTTCGGTGTCGGAAATATGCCGTTATGTTGGAAAGAGCGCAGCGAGGATATACGAGGATGTTGCCAGGACTCCAGGCCCTCGGCTGCCGGGAGAAGAGGGGCAGGCTGGGACTTTATTCCTTGGAGCGCAGGATGTTGAGGGGTGATCTTATAGAGGTGCATTAAATCATGATGGGAATTGATTTACGAGGGTATTAACAGGAGTCCAGGGCCTGAGCTGCAGGGAGAGGTTGGACAGGCTGGGACTTTATTCCTTGGAGCGCAGGAGGCTGAGGGGTGATCTTATAGAGATGTATAAAATCATGATGGGAATTGATAGGGTGAACGGACCATCGTTTACCCAGGGTAGGGTGTCAAGAACTAGAAGCCATAGGTTTAAGTTGAGCGGGGAAAGGTTTTATAGTTATCTGAGGGGCAAATTTTCACACAGAGGGGGATGGATTTATGGAACGGGCTGACAGAGGAAGGAGTTGAGACAGATACAATATCAAGGTTTAAAAGTCATTTTGACAGACAAATAGATGGGAAAGTTTTCGAGGGATATGGGACTAGCATCTGGATGCATTTAAGAGAGAGCTAGATAGAGCTCTTAAGGATAGCGGAGTCAGGGGGTATGGGGAAAAGGCAGGAACGGGGTACTGATCGAGAATGATTAGCCATGATCACATTGAATGGCGGTGTTGGCTCGAAGGGCCGAATGGCCTCCTCCTGCACCTATTGTCTATTGTCTATCTTGGTGGATGTGGGTGATGTAGGCCATAGTGTCTATTTCCATGCTGGATGACTCTATCTACAACTCAAGAGCAGAAAGCTCAGATCTCTGTTCCCCAGTGATGCTGCGTCCTCTACCGAGGATTGGACTCATGCCCCAGCAGCAGGAGATTAAGCACCTGTGGTGCAGGCTGGATCCGATAGGCAGAGGATGTCACCTCAGGCCAGTATTGTTCTGGTCTTCGACATTCATCAATACCGATCGCCTCCAATCTGACATCACCAAACCTCCCACGCCAATTAACAGCTGAAGAGATCTTCGGTTTCCTCCCACACGCCAAAGATGTACAGGTTTGTAGGTTAATTGGTTGGTATAAATGTACATTGTCTCTGGTGTGTTTAGGATAGTGTTAACATGATGATCAGCCATGATCACATTGAATGGTGGTGCTGGCTTGAAGGGCCGAATGGCCTACTCCTGCACCTATTGTCTATTGTCTAACATGCGGGGATCACTGGTCAGTGTGGACTCGGTGGGCCAAAGGGCCAGTTCCCGCGCTGTATCTCTAAACTAAACAATGTCGTTTGTTGTAATAGATGTGGACGAGTGCCAGCAGCAGCCCAAGCCCTGCAGCTACCAATGCCACAACATGGCCGGCAGCTACAAGTGCCTGTGTCCTCCGGGAAAGCAGCTGCTGGCTGATGCCAAGTCTTGTGCCGGGCTGGAAAAGCTGAGGCAGAACAACAGTGGCATCATCGACTTCAGGCCCCAACTGGTCTCCATCGGTCAGATCAGCCACATCCAACAGAGCGGCCAGAACCAGCTCAATCCCTTCTACACTTGGTTGGGCTGGCAGACCAACAGGGAGTTCACTGTTCAGGACAACAGGAAGCCCTGTGCCACCGGGTACAGGGAGAGAAATGGACTGTGTGCGGGTGAGTGTTCCTGTATACACTGGAATTGTATACAATGGAATTTAGAAGGATGAGAGGAGATCTTATCGAAACGTATAAGATTATTAAGGGGTTGGACACGTTAGAGGCAGGAAACATGTTCCCAATGTTGGGGGAGTCCAGAACAAGGGGCCACACGGGTCCACTTGGTGTTATATATAGATACCATCAAGCCAAATTCAAGTAGAATATGTAGAGCAAAGGGAAAGATATGCTGCAGTTCTCAGCATTGTGGCACATCAGTGCCTTAAACAAAAGTCCAATATTCATAATGAGGTGGAGGTGAATCAGACAGTGTCCAAGCTTATGGAAGGTAGACACAAAATGCTGGAGTAACTCAGCTGGTCAGGCAACATCTCAGGAGAGAAGGAATGGGTGACGTTTGGGGTCGAGACCCTTCTTCTACCTTTGATTTCAACCTGCATCTGCAGTTTTTTTCCTACACAAGATTATGGAAGGACTGTTCAGTCGCCTGATCACAGAGCTGTTCCTGAGTCTGATGATGCACGCGTTCAATTTCCTGTATCTTTGGATGCAGGGAGGAGAAAGAGTGGGACAAGTCTTTGATAACGTTGACTGTTTTCTGAGGCAGAGTGAAGTGTAGATGGAGATTTGTGCATCCTGTGAATAACTGCTGGCATGTAGCTGCGTAGACAGCAGTTATCTCCAATGGGCATTTGGGGGTAAGAAAGT
>NC_135983.1:16240880-16264563 GCF_053455715.1 Rhinoraja longicauda
CAGCTCTACCAGCTGCACCATTGTGCTGCTCTGTGCACCGCTGTGCAGCTCCTGTGTGAATGTAGAGCCATACCCTCGTTGTTCCAGGTGATGGACTGGGGATGTGAGAGGTGTTATTGAGTACTGCTGCCCCTGAGCTAGACAGGGCCCACGGTCGGGATGGAACCTGTGTCTCTCGCGCTGTGAGGCAGAGACACTGCCAGCTGCCCCACTGTGCCACCCTACACAGGCTTGTTGCAACCATCCCATTAGCACAGCCTCTTCCTTTCAGATATCGATGAATGTCGGGAGCAGAACATCAAGTGTGGACTGAGCCAGATGTGTTTCAACACGAGGGGCAGCCATCAGTGTATCGACACTCCCTGCCCGCCCACCTACCGCAAAGGAGCAAGCCCGGGGTAAGAGAGCACGGCTCTGAGGACCAGCACCCCCCCAAGCTCACGGGCATCAGTGACGGCACAAGCAGACGAGGGAGGGGTGGTGGAGAGAGAGAGGAGGGAGGGGTGGTGGAGCGAAAAGGGAAGGGTGATGGACACGGAAGATAGAGAGCAGGATGGGGTGCTGGAGGGAGAGGAGGGCTGTGTGGTGAGGGAGGAGTGATGGGGATGAGGAGGGGGAGCCGTTGGATGAGGAGGAGGGAGGGAGAGTGGAGGGAGAGATGGTGGAGAGAGAGAGAGGGGTGGTGGAGAGAGAGGAGGGAGAGGGTGGAAGGAGGGAGGTGGAGGAAGAGAGGAGGAAGGGGCATTGGGGAGAGGAGGGAGAGGAGTTGGGGAGAGGAGGGAGGGGCAGAGGGGAGAGGAGGAAGAGGGAGGGTCGGTGGGGAGAGGAGGGAATGGCGGTGGAGGGAGGGATGGAGAGGCGGTGGATGGAGAGGTGGGGGAGGGGGGGCGGTGGAGGGGTCAGTGGGGGTGGGGGGAGGGAGAGGCGGTGGATGGAGAGGTGGGGGAGGGGGGGCGGTGGAGGGGTCAGTGGGGGTGGGGGGAGGGAGAGGCGGTGGATAGAGAGGTGGGGGAGGGGGGGCGGTGGAGGGGTCAGTGGGGGTGGGGGGGAGCGTTGGGTGAGTGTGCTGTGGCAGGTGTCGGGGGGAAGGGTTTCGGGGGTGGTTGGTGTTTGCGCTGTGACCCGTGTCCCGTTCCCTTGGCAGGACCTGTTTCCGTCGCTGCCTGCTGAACTGTGGGGCGGGAGCGCTGGCCCTCCAGTACAAGCTGCTCACCCTCCCCAAGGGCATCCCGGCCGGCCATGACGTGATCCGCCTCTCGGCCTTCTCGGAGCGGGGCGTGCTGCAGAGCCGCACCAACTTCACCGCGCTCGAGACGGAGGCGGGCAGTCCGTTCGCAGTGCGCTCGGAGGGGGGCCGCGGGATCGTGCGGACCCTGCTGCCGCTGTCCAACGCCGGCATCCACCGGCTCAAGGTGCGGGCTGCCACCTACGGCCAACTCGGCCAACTCAAGCACCAGAGCGTCTTTGTCATCTACATCGCCATCTCCCCCTACCCCTACTGAGGCTGAGCCCAGCAGCCTGGGCCACAGACCCCCGCCCAGCAAAGGACCGTCCTGCCCGATGTCTCAAAACCAAACATAGATGAATCGTTTTATTCTTTACCGTGAAAGTGTCCGGTTTACTCAGTGACTCCTTGATGTGGATGTGTGGTCATCTTTTCACAGGTCTCTCATTTTTGGCTCGCAATCTATTGAGGGAAGTGGCACTTTAAGGCTTGGAATTAGTTTTTGTTTTACAGACACATCATGGAAGCAGGCACTTCGCCCCCCCACGCCGACCATCCGACACCCGTCCACACTAGTTCTACGTTATCCCACTTTCCCCATCCACTGCCGGCACACCTGGGGCAATTTGTAAAGGCCGATTAACCTTGATACCCGCACGTCTTTGGGACGAATCCGGAGAAAACCCAAGTTGTCACAGTGAGGACGTGGAAACTCCACACAGAGAGCAGCCGAGGTCAGGATGGAACCTGGGTCTCTGGCGCTGAGAGGCAGTGGCCCTACCAGCCTAGCCACTTTGCCACCCTTACTCTTATTGCAAAAGGAAATGTTACCCCAGTTAGCCGGCACAAAGCCCAAGGTGCTGGAGGAACTCAGTGGGTCTGGCAGCATCAAGGGAGGGAATGGATCGATATTGTTCGGGTCAGAACCCTTCTTGTGACCCCAGAGAGTTTGCTTGTGTCTTTGGTCAGGTTAGTCGACATGACACCATCCCGAAGGTGAGGAATGGTCGGGCAAACGTTGCCTGTGTTGGCCGTGCTGGTACCAGCAAGCTGCTCTCTTCCTTCGAGTCAGTTTAGTTCATTGTCACGCGTACCGAGGTACAGTGAAAAGCTTTTGTTGCGTGCTAACCGGTCAGCAGAGAGACAAAACATGATTACAATCGGGCCATTTACTGTGTAGAGATACATGATAAAGGAATGACGTTTAGAGTACCCAGGGAATGTCCACGGTTCCACACAGGGAGCTGGTGGGTAGATGTCTGTATACGCAGCCGGTGAGGATGAACTGTTCAGCCTCGGTGGGAGGCCGTTGCCCAGGGGACTGAGGTGATGCCTTGCCAGCATAAGACCCACCATCGCAATCAGCATCCATGTTGCCCTAATTCACAAAGCCGACCTGGATCATTGAGTATGGACTCATCACAGCCTCCAGACACGCTAGAGGTGGGCAGCCCCACTCACCTGGAGGGTCAGTAGAGGGGTCGGTTGTGCAGAGAAATCCCACCCTTTCACGAATTGGACGGGATTATTGAGGTGGCACACCAATTGCTGAAGGGATTTATATTGAGCGTTGTCGGAGTCGTGCCTTTTCCTAAACTTAACGATGCTGTTTGTTTAAGAGGAACCAACTCGCTCAGCTGACCAGTGGAGAAAAGATGCCATTCAGCTGGAAAGAGTGCAGAGAGGTTTTGCGAGGATGTTTCCAGGACTACAGCGGAGAGAAGTTGGGAAGGCTGGGACTTTATTCGTAGGAGCGCAAGAGGCTGAGGGGTGTTCTTACAGAGGCGTGTAAAATCGTGAAGTGGAATAGAGAGGGTGAATGCAGAGTCTTTTAGACAATAGGTGCAGGAGGAGGCCATTGGGCCCTTCGAGCCGGCACCGCCTCTCAATGTGATCATGGCTGATCATCTACAATCAGCAACCCGTTCCTGCCCTCTCCCCATACCCCCTGACTCCGCTATCACTAAGAGCTCTATCTAACTCTCTCTTGCAAGCATCCAGAGAATTGGCCTCCAGGTAGAGGAATCAAGAATCACAGGACCAGGTTTAAGGTGCGAGGGGAACGATTTAATAGGAATTTGTGCGGCAACGTTTTCCCCACAGAGGGTGGTGGGTATATGGAACGAGCCACCAGAGGAGGTAATAATAACTAAAATATACTTGAACAGAGGTACAGGGATAGGAACGATCCAGAGGGATATGGGCCAAATGCAGGCAGATGGGTCTAACTTAGACTGGGCATCATGGCCGGCAGAGATGAATGGGCCGAAGGGCCTTGTTTCTGTGCTGTCTGCCTCTATCGATGGCTTGCTCACAGTGCAGGATAGTCACACAGTGTACTGGGAGAGCACCTAATGCCACACAGTTGGCGAGTGTTAGGTTTGTCCTGTCAGGTGTTCAGAGACCCACTGTGAGATGGTGCAGTATGGTTGGTACGAACATAGTCTCTTTGATCAGACCCCACCCCCACAGTGTTGTTCACTTGTGGTCTAATCCTTCATCAACTCCCATGCTTCCAATGAGATTCCAGAATCCTGCTCCTCCCCTGTTTCGCTTCAAAATCGCTACAGTTCTTCCTCATTAATTCTGCTGTCACCCAACTTACAGCCCCCCTCCCTCCCTCCCTCCCCACAAACACTTTCCCACGAGCCCTCTCACACTCAGCACCGCACCAACCCTCCACATCAGAAGCCTTGGCCTTCCCTGCCGATCTGACCCCTCCACCACCATCTCCTGCCCCCGTTAACTGGTGACCTTTCTCTGCCACAGAAGGCAGTGGAGGCCAATTCTTTACAAAGAGAGTTAGATAGAACTCTAGGGGCTAGCGGAATCAAGGGATATGGGGAGAAGGCAGGCACGGGTTACTGATTGTGGATGATCAGCCATGATCACAATGAATGGCGGTGCTGGCTCGAAGGGCCAAATGGCCTCCTCCTGCACCTATTGTCTATGTTTCTATGTCCAGTTCTGCCACACGGAAACAGGCCCTTCAGCCCAACATGTCCATGCTGACCAAGATGTCCCATCGACGTTAGTCCCACTTGCCCATATTTGTCCCATACATCTCTAAATTTTTCCTATCCATGTAATTGAGGTGTGTCTTTTAAATGTTATTGTACCTCCCTCAACTACGTTCTCTGGCAGCTGGTTCCATGTACCCACCATCCTCTGTGTAAAAAAAAAAGTTGCCCCTGAGGTTCCTACTAAATCTTTCACCTCTCACCTTAAACCTATGCCCTCTAGTTCTTAATTCCCCTACCCTGGGGAAAAAGACTCTGCATTCACCCTATCTATTCCCCTCATGATTGTGGACATCTCTATAAGATCACCCCCAATCCTATGAAAAAACACCCCTAGCCTGCCCAAGCTCTCTCCACAGACTCCCCTAACCTGGGGGGAAATACTTTGTGCAGTTGGTCTCTGATGAAGGATTTCCAGGAGACACAAGGCCAAGAGAAAGTCACCTTTATTGAAGTTCACATCAACAAAAACTCTAGGAGATATATTTGTTGTTGTCACTCTGAAATCCCTGCCTGCTTGCGTTGTGCTGAATCATGAGCCTGGCTGCTTGGAGAGGCAGGAGCTGAGATGTTTGTTGTAAAGGATTGCCACACACGCTGTATGAAATGTGGTCTGCCCTATTTATTTATCCTTGTGCAGGGTCCTGGCAGCTTCCCACAAACACATTAAACTAAGGAATTGGAAAGAACAAGGCTCCAGTGTGTCAGTATTCATCCTGAGGAAATGTACAAGGACTGAGTTTTATGTTTACGGGGATACAAGACACTACGGATGCTGGAATCTTGAGCAAAAAAACAAAGTGCTGGAGGAACTCAGCAGGTCAGGCAGCATCTGCAGAGGGTACAGACAGCCTGGCGAAGGGTCCCGACACAATGTTCTCCGTTTATTCCCTCTACAGATGCGGCTTCATTCACTGAGCACATTGTTTTTTGTTCCAGATTTTTGATTATCCTTTAATGCAACAGCCACAAACTCTCACCCACTCCTTTCCTCTCTTTTACTCGCTAACATCTCATGTACCTGCTTCTATAACTTCCTCTGGCAGCTCATTCCAGAAACAGACAACACCCTGAGTGAAAAAGTGGCTCCTTTTTAATCTCTCACCTTAAGTCTCTGCCCTCCAGTTTTCAGATCCTCTATCCTGTGGGGAAAAAACTGTGAGCGTTCATTTTATACCTGCCCCTATTGACTGTGTACAATTACAACTTTGAAAGGACATTTGGACAGATACATGGGATAGGAAGGGTTTAGAGGGCTATGGGCCACATGCAGGCAAATGGGACTAACATAGGATGCCAATTTGATCGGCATGAACATGGTGGGCTAAAGGGCCTGTTTCCATGCTATATAACTCTAACAATCTGAACCCACAGCCCCAGGTGCTCCTCTGCCTGATGTTCACCAGTTTCCAAGCAAGCTGCATCACTAGTGTGATCAGGGAGAGAACATCACTGGCCCTCCAGTCCTTCCAGCTCCTTTGACTGAGGGGTGATCTCATGGAGGTGTGCAAGATCGTAAGAGGAACAGAGAGGGTTAATGCACAAAGTATTTTTCCCAGAGTAGGGGAATCTAGAACCAGGTGACATAAGTTTAAGGTGAGGAGGGAAAGATTTAATGGTAACCTGAGGGGCGACTTTTATTACACAAAGGGTGGTGGGTATATGGAACCAGCTGCCAGAGGAGGTTAGAACGTTTAAGAAACATAAGACAGGTGTACATGTATACGATAGGTTTAGAGAGACATGGCCAAACGTAGGCAGGTGGGAGTAGTGTGGATGGGGCATGTTGGTTGGCGTGGACTAGTTGGGCCCGAGGGCCTGTTTTTAGCCTAGGGCCTGTCTGACTTTATGACCACAATCTCACATTGTTCAACACTACCTTCTTTCGGCCAGCTTCTTACCCACTTGCCTCATGCGACCATCCCTTTGCAGACTCTTACACCCTCTTGTGGCTCGCTCCCTTGCCTGGCCTTAGGACTGCCAGCAAATGTGACTGATTTTTGACACTGCGAACATGACATGTTGAGTAATTGATTGAAAGGCACAGCATGGAAACAGCCCCTCAGCCCACCGAGTCCACGCTGACCATCGATCGATCACCTGTTCACACTAGTTCTATGTCATCTCACTTTCTCATCCGCTCCCTACACATCAAGGCCGATTTTCACAGAGGCCAATTAACCTGCACACCCGCACGTCTTTGGGATGTGGGAGGAAACCGGAGCACCTGGAGGAATCCCACGCGGTCATAGGGGGAGTGTGCAAACTCCACACAGATAGCCCCCGAGGTCAGGACTTTGCCCGGGTCTCTGGCATGGTGGAGCAGCAGCTCTACCCGCTGTGCCACAGTGCTGATGGTTCCAGACAGAGTGGCGGCAGGAAATTCGAAACATTTCTCATCGCAGGTGTTTCAGAAATAAGGTACAGTTTATTTAGGAATACATGAAAAAAGTACAGATTTATCTATACATTTGCTTCCAGTAAACATTTACAATATATATAATTACAAATGCAATGATATGTCAGGCAAATATCTTGTTTAAATATGTACAAAGTAAAGTGACAATTATTTTCATTCTCTTTTGGAAACTGCACACAGTCACTACACACAATGTTATTTTGTCATGATTGTTAGTTACATGTACTGCAGCTGACCACGTGTTGACAAGGGGCTGGTGCTGTAATGAGCCGGCGCTGACACCAGGTGGCGACCACCACCGGGTTTAATACTCGCACCAATGTAACAGACGGGTGCCAACCAAGTCATGGCACCACTTAGCTGAAACTTTACTCAGAAGTTCCTCCTTTTTAATAATTACATAAAAATTCTGCTTCAGCTAATCTTTGCAATAAATTCCATTGTGGGGAGAGACGCTCGGGGTTTAATGAGAAGGAATATTTTATGAATTTGAACAGTATTTCATAGCAAAATCATCTGTATCTTTTCTCAGAGTTCCACAGTCTATGGGCCGTTTGGTCCTTGTAGGAACAAATGTCCTCTCTTCCGACCTGTGCAAGGGATGATGAGCTGGCTGCTCGCAGCGGAATGCGCTCTGGTCGCTTATCCATGTCCCCCGGAGATGCTGCCTGACCCGCAGAGTTACTCCACCATCTGGAGTCCCACCTAGCTTCTGTTGGAAGCCACTTGTTTCACTGGCTCTGGTCCTGGACCGGAGCAGGGACATTGGGGCGCGATTCCCCTGCCAACTTGAAACGCAAAACTACAGTACTGGTGGAACTCAACGGGCCAGGCAGCATCTGTGGAGCCTGAAGAAGGGTCCCGACCCGAAACATCCACAGATGCTGCCTGGCCCACTGAGTTCCTCCAGCACTTTCAGTGGGGGTTTTTTTTTCTCCCAGAATTGCAGCATCTGCAGTTCCCTGCGCCCAAACATCCCACAACACGTTCTGATTCAGTCTGAAGAAGGGTCTCGACCCGAAACGTCACCCATATTCCTTGTCTCCAGAGATGCCGCTGAGTTACTCCAGCATTTTGTGTCTACCTTCGATTTAAACCGGCACCTGCAGTTTCCTTCCTACAATGTCTCTGATTCATCGCTTGGCCGCTGTAATGTTGGTGTTTCTACGCAAGATGCAGCCCAAGAACACTGACTGTATTCGGGATGTGAGACACGGTGCTTTTCCTGGCCAGTGTGTAAGAAGGAACTGCAGATGCTGGTTTGCACCGGAGACAGACACAAAATGCTGGAGTAACTCAGCGGGTCGGGCAGCATCTGTGGAGAGAAGGAATGGGTGACGCTTCGGGTCGAGACCGTTCTTCAGACCTCGTGTGTGTGTTCATCAGCACAGCGGTGAATCCCCCCCCATGACCAACACAACGTCGCTCTGATCCCCGGCAATGCCAAGAAAACGCGTTTGTTCAAAATGGGAGGGATTGCAGAAGTAATTGGCGGATTGTGGGATCATCGTGAATTGAGATGTGCAGGAGACGGGACAACGTGGTACTTGCACTGAAGGAGGTGAGACTGGAGTCTGGAGAAGGCACCTGGGACGGGTTGGGGCCACAGAGGGCAGTGGAGATGAAAGCTCCGCTTACATGCACACCTGGAGATTCATGGGCGGCAGGAGGAGCGGGGTGGGTGGGAGGGTGGGAGGGAGGGAGTGGGTGCGAGGTGGGTGGGAGGGAGGGAGGGAGGGAGGGAGGGAGCGAGTGGGTGCAAGGTGGGTGGGTGGGAGGGAGGGAGGGGGTGCGGGGTGGGCGAGCACACTCCATGCTGGGTGGGACTCCAGATGCTGGAGTAACTCTGCGGGTCAGGCAGCATCTCTGGGGGACACGGGTAGGCGACGTCTCCGATCGGGACCCTTGTTCAGACGCCGCTCACACCCTCCTCCACAGATGCTGCCTGCCCTGCTGAGTTCCTCCAGCATTTTTGTGTTCCACACAAGTTTCCAGCATCTGCAGTTCCTTGTATCTAGCTTGGCTGCTTCATTTGCCAACTACCCAACCTAGCACCGGGCTGAGATAGCAGGAAAACAGGCCCTTCGGCCCACATTGTCCATGCTGACCACGTTGGCATGCCGATGTTGGTGCCACTTGCCTGCATTTGGCCCATATCCCTCTAATCTCTTCCTCTCCATATATCAGTTCAGATGTATTGTGAAGGGGACTTGTGAGGCTTCCTCTGGCCCCAACACTAGGAGTGGAAAATGTTGCCCCGTAATATTTCCCTCCCTAAAGCTGTGAGCGGGAGCGGTGAGCGCGGTGCCCGGGCGCTAGGGAAATGCAGGGACACCTGGGCCAACGTTGGTTCCAGCTGGATTCTCCGCGATTGGGGAGGAACTGATGCCTGGGGTGGGTCATGGGCCGGTTGGTGGCCAATGGCGAGGATCATACGTGATGGGAGCCATTCAGCCCATCAGGTCTACTGGGCCATTCTATCCCTCCGTCCCGGGCGCACTCTCCTGGCTGCCTTCTCGCCCTGACCCCCGGCGATGGACGTGGTCGGTCAGCCGCTGCGGGCCAGGCTAGTGTTGGTCCTGGGGGGGGGGTGTCACAGCACCATGGTGGGGATGCGGTGTGGCCAGGGCAGGCTAGTGTTGGCCGTGGGGGGGTGGGGGTCACAGCACCATGGTGGGGGGCTAGTGTTGGCCATGGGCGAGTCACAGCACCATGGTGGGGATGCGGTGTGAGAGGCCAGGCCGGGCTAGCGTTGGTCCTGGGGGGGTCACAGCACCATGGTGGGGGGCTAGTGTTGGCCATGGGCGAGTCACTGCACCATGGTGGGGATGCGGTGTGGCGGGGCCGGGCCGGGCTAGTGTTGGCCATGGGGGGCGAGTCACAGCACCATGGTGGGGATGCGGTGTGGCCAGGGCAGGCTAGTGTTGGCCGTGGGGGGGTGGGGGTCACAGCACCATGGTGGGGGGCTAGTGTTGGCCATGGGGGGCGAGTCACAGCACCATGGTGGGGATGCGGTGTGGCCAGGGCAGGCTAGTGTTGGTCCTGGGGGTGTCACAGCACCATGGTGGGGGGCTAGTGTTGGCCATGGGGGGCGAGTCACAGCACCATGGTGGGGATGCGGTGTACGAGGGCGGCCGTGTGGGGCGAGTGTTGTTGCAGAGAGGCGGCCGAGGGCCGGTGGCGAGCGCTCTTCTGATGGGCTCGCAGTCCGGCGAGCTGCGAGTAGGCGCTCTGACACACCTGGCACTTGTAGGGCCGCTCACCTGTGTGCAGGCGGACGTGGTTGCGCAGCGTGGACGACTGGCTGAAGCGGCGGTTGCAGAAGCGGCAGATGAAGGGCTTGTCCAGGGTGTGGATGCGCATGTGGGAGCGCAGGTTGCTGCGGGAGTTGAAGCCTCGGTAGCAGATCACGCAACGCATTCGGCCCGCACTACTGCCCCCAGAACCATCCGCCATCCCAGGCTCGTCTGTGGAGAGAAAGTGGAGACAACCACGGTTAGTGGGGCCGGCACAGACTCTGCACAACACACGGCCACAGTCTACACTCCCCACATCCAACTACATCCACACATCCACACATCCACACATCCATCTACATCCACACATCCAACTACATCCACACATCCACACATCCACACATCCAACTACATCCACACATCCACACATCCATCTACATCCACACATCCAACTACATCCACACATCCACACATCCACACATCCAACTACATCCACACATCCACACATCCATCTACATCCACACATCCATCTACATCCACACATCCAACTACATCCACACATCCACACATCCACACATCCATCTACATCCACACATCCAACTACATCCACACATCCACACATCCACACATCCACACATCCAACTACATCCACACATCCACACATCCACACATCCACACATCCAACTACATCCACACATCCAACTACATCCACACATCCACACATCCAACTACATCCACACATCCAACTACATCCACACATCCACACATCCAACTACATCCACACATCCAACTACATCCACACATCCAACTACATCCACACATCCAACTACATCCACACATCCACACATCCAACTACATCCACACATCCACACATCCAACTACATCCACACATCCAACTACATCCACACATCCACACATCCACACATCCACACATCCAACTACATCCACACATCCACACATCCAACTACATCCACACATCCACACATCCAACTACATCCACACATCCACACATCATCAAGGACTTTATTCACAAAATGCTGGAGTAACTCAGCAGGTCAGGCAGCATCTCAGGAGAGAAGGAATGGGTGACGTCTCAGACTGAGAGGAAGGGTCTCGACCCGAAACGTCACCCATTCCTTCTCTCCCGAGATGCTGCCTGACCTGCTGAGTTACTCCAGCATTTTGTGAATAAATACCTTCGATTTGTAACAGCATGTGCAGTTATTTTCTAATACTATCATCAAGGACTTGTCCCACCCTGCTCACTCCGTCCGCAAACTGCGCACCACCAGATTCAAGAATAGCCCCTTGCCCCCCGTTATCAGGCTTCCATCAGCCAGGATACTACTGTCCCATTCACCTCTACCCCATTGCAGATATTCGACTGTCTCTGGAACTGGTGCGCTACAATGCAGAGAACAATATTCCGCAATCTTCGCTCCATCGATTGTACTTGAGTTTGATTTAATTGTATATATGTATTATGTGATCTGACTGGATAGCATGCAAATCAAAGCTTTATCACTGTACTAATCATATGGCAAAATAAACATAACCCTAAAACCCGTCCATGCCGACCAATACGCCCCAGTTAAACATCTACACATGCTGTCTGACCCACTGAATTCCTCCAACAGTTTCTTATGTTTCCACGCCCTGTCTAACCTTGCCCACGTTTTACCTATCTCTCTAAACTTTTCCTATCCATGTACCTGTCCAGGTGTATTTTCAATGTGTATTTTTGTTCCTTTGGCAGCTCACTCCATATTCTCACCGCCCTCTGTGTGGAAATGTTTCCCCTCAAGTTCCTATTAAATCTTCCCACACTCACCTTAAACCTATGCCCTCTAGTTCTTGATTTCCCTGCCCTGAGGAAAAAGACTCTGAGCCTTCACTATTTCCCTCGTGATTGTCTACACATCTATCAGATCATTCATCAATCTCCTGCATTCCAAGGAATAAAGTCTTCGCCTGCCCAACATGTCCCTGTAGCTCAGACCCATGAGTACGAGAAGCAGCATCCCTGTAAATCTTCCCAGCACTCTTTCCAACTTAATGGCATCTGACTTACAGCAGGGTGACCAAGGCTGAACATAATACCCCGTGCAACCTCACCAACGTCTTGCACAATTGTAACATGATGTCCAAACTTCCCTGACTGATGAAGGCCAGCATGCCAAAAGCCTTCTTCACCACCCTATCTACCTGTAACAAGACTTTTAGGGAACTATGTATCTATTGTACCTGTACTCCTAGATCCCTCTGCTATGCAATACTCTCCCATACCCTCTAGCGGTCTTGTCCTAATTTGGTCTTTTAAAATACAACACCAGAAGCAAGTCGGTTTTCATGATCAAGGCAGTAGATGGACGTATAATAAAGGGATTGGGGGTGCCTTTGATAGGATGAACCCACAGGGCATTGGAAACATTCTGCATTCAAACCCTTTGGACACCACTATGAAACCTCCCGTGAATCTCCACTGGTCCAGGAGACAGTCTAAATTAAGCTTAACTGGATTCATGGATAGGAAAGGATTTGTGAAATATGGGCCAAGCACAGGCAAATAGGACTAGCTCAGGTGGGGGACATTGCAACTTGTTTGACATGGAGAGGTTGGGTCGATTGGCCCGTTTCTGTTTCTGTTCTGTATGGAGATTTGACCGAGTTGAAAATGTCAGTCACTGTTTACCATTCTGATAAACAAATCTCCCCAGCAACTGCTGAGGGAACTGTGGAGGTTGAGGGGTGACCTTACAGAGATGTGTCGAATCATGAGGGGAATAGATGGGGTGAATGCACATTGTCTTTTTCCTAGGATATGGGAATCAAGAAACCAGAGGACATAGGTTTCAGGTAAGAGGGGCAATATTTAATAGGAACTTGAGGGGCACCTTTTTCCCCACAGAGGGTGAGTGGCATATAGAATGAGCTGTCAGATGAGGTAGTTGAGGCAGGTACAATTACAGCATTTAAAAGACACTTGGACAGGTACATGGAGAGGAGAGGTTTAAGGGATATGGGCCAAATGTGAGCAAATGGGACTAGCTGGGGCATTTTGGTTGGCCTGGATGAGTTGGTTGAAGGACCTGTTGCTAAAATGTGTGACTCGATTAATCTCTTGCTCCCAGTTTTGAAAGGTCATGGACCTGAAACAATAACTGCTTGTTTCTCCACAGATGCTGCCTGCCCTTCTGAGTGTTGCCAGCATTTTCCGTTTTTATTAAAGATTTGTGCCATAAACTCAGAGACTGGTGATTTTTTTTTGTAAAGCAGAGTGAATCCGATCCAGAATGCAAGACCTCGGGTGCTGTCTGTGTGGAGTTTGCACAATCTCCAATTTCTTCCCACATCCCAAAAATGTGCAGGTTTGTAGGTTTACTAGGTTAATTCCCGGAATGGCGGGACTGTCGTATGTTGAAAGACTGGAGCGACTAGGCTTGTATACACTGGAATTTAGAAGGATGAGAGGGGATCTTCTCGAAACATAAGATTATTAAGGGGTTGGACACGTTAGAGGCAGGAAACATGTTCCCAATGTTGGGGGAGTCCAGAACCAGGGGCCACAGTTTAAGAATAAGGGGTAGGCCATTTAGAACGGAGACGAGGAAAAACTTTTTCAGTCAGAGAGTTGTAAATCTGTGGAATTCTCTGCCTCAGAAGGCAGTGAAGGCCAATTCTCTGAATGCATTCAAGAGAAAGCTAGATAGTGCTCTTAAGGATAGTGGAGTCAGGCGGAGAAGGCAGGAACGGGGTACTGATTGAGAATGATCAGCCATGATCACATTGAATGGCGGTGCTGACTCAAAGGGCCAAATGGCCTCCTCCTGCACCTATTGTCTATTGTCTATTGCCTCGATGTGAAAGTTGTATCTAATATCTTGTGGGTACCACTAAATAAATAATCTACCACAAAGAGAAGATTTCATCCTAACATATTTCAGCTGGAAACATAGAAACATAGAAATAGGTGCAGGAGTAGGTCATTCAGCCCTTCCAGCCAGCACCACCATTCAATGTGATCATGGCTGATCATCCAAAATCAGTAACCCATTCCTATTGTTTTCCCATATCACTTGATTCCCTTGGCCCGAAGAGCTCAATCTAACTCGCCCTTGAAAACGTAAAGGAACATCTGTTTCTGGCATCCGAAGTGGAGTAAAGTTTTCCAAACAGCATAGCCTGTACGTATAAAGATGAAGGTTTGCCCATTGCAACACCACGCTGGATTATTTTACATATGGCTGGAGTGTGCAACAAATAGCCAGCCAGAGGATGGAGAGCAGCACAAGCAGACTTGCACATGAGAATTAGACCCCTTTGCACCTCACCAGGGCTGGAGTGTACTCCATATTGATTAGCACAGTGTGTTGCAAACAGCTCAGCAGACTGTAATTTGCCTCGTGTTGTGAATCTTCACTCAGCTGGAAAGTATGCAGTGATGATTTATGAGAATATTGCTGGGACTCGAGGGCCTGGGCTATAGGGGAAGGTTGGGCAGGCTGGGGTTTAATTGCTTGGAGCTTAGGAGGCTGAAGGGTGACTTATAGAGGTGTTTAAAGTCATGAAGAGAATAGAAAGGGTGAATGCACAATCTTTTTCCCAGGGTAGGAGAATCAAGGACATAGGTTTAAGGTGAATGTGGAAAGATTTAATAGGAACAGGAGAGTATATGGAACAAACTGCCAGAGCAAGTAGTTGAGGCACGTACAATAACAACATTTAAAAGACATTTGGACAGGTACATGGATAGGAAAGATTTAGAATAGGAATGGGCCAAACCAGGGCAAATGGAATGAGCTTCGATAGGGCATCTTGGCCAGCATTGACTAGTTGGGCCAAAGGGCCTGTTTCTGTGCTGTATGACTTTATGATTCTATTGATAACTTAAGCTTAGATTAGGTTAACTTGCCAATGCCAGAGGGTGAATGGCCATGGTGAGAACCCATGGCTGCCACCCAGATGCAGGAGGAGGAGAGTGCAGTGAGGGGACTCACAGAAGCATCTGACCCAGAGGCTGCAAGGATGCCGATCGCTCACTGGGCCCCAAAGTCCCAGAGTGTGAATGGGCACATGGGGGGCAATGAGCAACTGGGCCAACCAGACCAAGAGTAGCACAGTCCACCAAGGACCCCATCCTGAACCAGACTGACCAAGTCTGAAAAAGCAACCTGAGACCACCCTGCATCACCCAGAACTACATTGTAAACAGGCACTGGTAGCCCATCGAGCTGCACACCTACTGAACCATTGCACCCAGAGAGTGGCTGATCTATGTGAGATATGGCTTGTACTCGCTGGAATTTAGAAGATTGAGGGGGGATCTTATAGAAACTTACAAAATGGGGTTGGACAGGCTAGATGCAGGATGATTGTTCCCGATGTTGGGGAAGTCCAGAACAAGGGGTCACAGTTTAAGGATAAGGGGGAAGTCTTTTAGGACCGAGATGAGAACCTTTTTTTTCACACAGAGAGTGGTGAATCTGTGGAATTCTCTGCCACAGAAGGTAGTTGAGGCCAGTTCGTTGGCAATATTTAAGAGGGAGTTAGATGTGGCCCTTGTGGCTAAAGGGATCAGGGGGTATGGAGAGAAGGCAGGTACGGGATACTGAGTTGGATGATCAGCCACGATCATATTGAATGGCGGTGCAGGCTCGAAGGGCCGAATGGCCTACTCCTGCACCTATTTTCTATGTTTCTACAGGTAGACACCAGCCCCTAGACAGAACCAACTGCATGTTGTCCCACTGAAACACCCAGACCGAGGTTGAAGGGTCAAAGATAACCCACAGAGGCAGGGTATTAATGGACAACGTGATAACCAATTCACCAAGAGGACAATGTGATATTAGGCTGACATCACACCGACAATGTGATAATCCAGTGTGAAATACTGTGACAATGGTGAAATACTGAAATATAATTTTAGAAAATAAACCATAGAACAGTACAGCACAAGAACAGGCCTTTCATACCTCAATGTCCAGGCCAATCATGATGCCAAGATAAAGTTATCTCCTCTGCCTCACAAGATCCATATCCCTCCATTCTCTGCATTTCCACATGCCTATCTAAAAGCCTCATAAACTTTACTTTTGTAATGCCTCCACCAACTCCCTTTGCTCCCTGTTCCAGGTGCTTACCATCTCTGTTTAAAACACTTGCCCCAAATCTCTTTAAGCCTTACCCCACTCACTTTAATGCAATGAATGTGCTCTAGTCTTTGAATACAGTTTTAGTGGACTAACACTTCCTAAAATGCTCATTGCTGTTTTAAGTAGAAGAATAATTGTGGCACAAAACCAAAGGCCTTTTGCTCTTTGATATGGCGCCTAATTTTAAATATGATTCCCTGTTTTCAATGGTTTAAGTTCTAAGCTCGACATGATCAACTAACACTGGAGGAAGTGGAACAATTCAGAGGAAGATATTCTACGATTAACAGTGCCACTAATCAGCATTCAGACCCAAGGGAAATATCTTGTGTTTTTTTGATAGGGTAAAAATGACCCTGATGTTGGAAGCCACAGAAGTAAACAGAATATAACAGGTAAGAAATCCACGTGGAGCAGATAGTGGATTGGGACAGGTTAAAAGTCGAGACAACAGATGCATAGAGCTGTATAGCATGGAATCACGCCCTTCGGCCCACCTAGTATCCGCCGGCCAGTTTGGCATATTGGGCTAGTCCCGTTTGCCTGCATTTGGCCAATATCCCTCTAAACTATCCATATATCTGATCAAATGTATTTTAAAACTAGTAAGTGTATCGGCCGCTCCCGCTTCCCCTAGCAGCTCATTCTAGATATGGTCTCCCCTCTAAGTGACAAAGTTGTCCCCGAGATTCCTTTTAATTCTCACCCCTCTCACCTAAAGCCTTTGCCCTTTAGTTTTAGAATCCTCTACTCTGGGGGGAAAAAGTCCGTGCGCGTTCACTTTATCCGTGCCCCCCCCCCCCCCCGTGGTCTTGTCCACCTCAAAAAGTTCACCTCTCAACATCCTACACTTCAAAGAAAGGGCCCCGACCTATCCAACCTCTCCCTGTACCTCGGGCTGTGCCGCAAGTCCGGCTAACATCCGAGTGAATCTCTTCTGCACTCTCTCCAATGTAATGACACCCTTCTTGTACCTGGGCGACCAGAGGAACATACAGAACTCCAAGTGAGGTCTGGCCAACAAACTGATACACACTCTCCTTCAATAGCCACCTAGCCCCGACCTTTCACCAATCTCCTGAGAACATAATGTTGGTCGCCCACTATCGTTTGCCTTCTGCCTCCCGGCCACTGGCCTTTGTCTGGGGAAGTTTGATTAAAGTTAAGGCGTATGGCCGGCGTTAATTGTTGCCACGCAATCCCATCGGTCTATTAAACAATTCTAAAATGAAACTCAATCAGAGCGGGTTAAAAGACGATTAATAATCCATACTTTTATGCTTTCCATATAATTGGCCCCCGTGTGTTCCTCAACAATCACACTCCGCTGTTAGATCCTCATCAGTCTCTGCCCGTTTTGTTGCAGTGACAGAGAGAGTAATTACCATCTTTGTTCTTTTTCCTGTGTTCCTCCTCTATTCCCGGGACCCCGGGTATGCCGAGGAAGGTGTTCTGAGTGTTTCCGTACCACACCAGCAGCTCTTGGTCCGGGGGGATTGTCTGAAGTGAAATAAAGACCCGGCTTTAATTCCAGTAGCTATTATCGTCATTCGATGATTAAACGCCGACACACACTTTATCCACATCTGCAAACATTTACATCCACGCTACCACTCTCCGCCGTTACACTTCTGTGTGAGGTTTATCAATGTGTGCGGCACCACCTATTTTTGCACTTGGTTTTAAATTATCCATCAACCCAAATGCTATTGTATCCGCCAAGCTTGATTGGTCGAACTGATTGAAAGATGCACAATACCCTTCGGCCCACCGAGTCTACACCGACCGCTCACACTAGTTCTATGTTATCACGCGTTCGCATCCACTCCTACACACTAGGGGGGGGGGCAATTTACAGAGGCCGATTAACCTACAAAGCCGCATGTCTTTTGGGGTGTGGTGGGGGTGCACCCGGAGGAAACCCACGCGGGCACGGGGAGAACGTGCAAACTCCACACAGACGGCAGCCGAGGCCAGGATCGAACCCGGGTCTCTGGCGCGGTGAGGGAGCAGCTCTACCAGCTGCGCCAATGTGCCACCCAGCTCTACGCCCATGTGCCACCCAGCCCTACGCCAATGTGCCACCAAGCCCTGCGCCAATGTGTCTCCCAGCCCTACGCCAATGTGTCTCCCAGCCCTACGCCAATGTGCCACCAAGCCCTGCGCCAATGTGTCACCCAGCCCTACGCCAATGTGCCGCCCAGCTCTTTCTAGTCAGGCGGGGAGCAACGTGAAAACTCCTCTCCCCCTCGACATCTCGGGGAGCTGAACGCAGAATAATCTGAGGGGTGTAGAAGAGAAGACACATCTATCTGTAAGCAGAAGACTGTTGTCCCGTTATTGCGGGCTGTGTTCAGGGTCACAGACGGGGATGTTGCAATCCATTCTGCCTTCATTGTGGAAAAGCCCTTAATACATAATCGTTCTACAGAAACAGCACGCAGCGTGATAAATGTTGTTTAAAGGGACGTCCTTGAACTGGGTCAGGTACCAATAGACAGGTTGAAATCCTGCGATAAAGAGGAGAGGTTGAAGAATGGAACTAAATGCCGTCGCCGCCGATCGATCCGGTAGCAGACCGGGTGTGGAGTGATTCTGATCAACAGCTCAATGATAGCCGTTATTACATGGAGTTGTGCTGCTGGGGCTGGTTAACGTGGGTTCACCAATGACCTGAGAACGCAAAGTGCTGGAGAAACTCATCGTCTATGGACGGGGTGGACAGACAACGTCTTTGGGTCGGGACCCTCCGTCAAACTGAAGAAGGAACGTCGGTCCGTCGATTCCCCTCCACAGATACTGCCTGACCCGCCGAGTTATTCCAGCACTTCGGGGTTTTTTTAAATTCAAGAATCCAGCATCTGCAGTTCCTTGTGTTTCGGCCTTTGAGCCCTAACGGTTTCCAGCAATAAAGTAACAAGATGACAATTCCGACACAACACAGATGGTTAATAACACGGGACGATGACAATAGACAATAGGTGCAGGAGGAGGCCATTCGGCCCTTCGAGCCGATGGGTGTCCTAATGTGTCCTAATGTGTAGGAAAGAACTGCAGATGCTGGTTTAAATCGAAGATAGACACAAAGTGCTGGAGCAGCTGGAGATGTTGTACCGTGAATGGTGTAAATGCGCTAAATCTTCGCCTGTGCCTTTGACACGAGGCAGAGACTCTTGCTGTGATCGTGCAGTGCCCAGTGATCGTGCAGTGCCCAGTCTTGCTGTGATCTTACAGTGCCCGGTATTGCTGTGATCGTGCAGTGCCCAGTCTTGCTGTGGTGGTGCAGTGCCCAGTCTTGCTGTGATCTTACAGTGCCCAGTGATCGTGCAGTGCCCAGTCTTGCTGTGATCTTACAGTGCCCGGTATTGCTGTGATCGTGCAGTGCCCAGTCTTGCTGTGATGGTGCAGTGCCCGGTATTCTGGGCTGGAATCGCAGTCAGGCCCGTCACGCCGACGCTACACCTGAGTGGGGTTTTTTCGCCACTATGAGTTACAAATTTAATACCGGGTATGTGAAGGAGCGGCGAATTGACCGCAATGCTGGGTGCGAGTATTTATTCTTTGAGGCGGTGTTTCACATCCGCAAAACACAAGCCGGCAGATGCGCGGAATCGGAACATTGTTTGACGTGAGGTTTACACGAAGTGAACACTGGGCCCATGAACGGATCAGTAGATTGAGGATCTAACGCGTGGCATCGCGGCCTGGTTCAGCAACACCAACGTCCAGCAACACAAGAGATGACAGAGTGTGGTGGTCACTGCCCGGTCCATCACAGGCGCTGACCGACCCTACCATTCAAGGGATCCTCAGGAAACGCTGCCTCAATAAGGCAGCCAATATCATCAAAGCCCCAGCCCACCCTGACCACGCTCTCCTCTCACTTCCACCATCGGGAAGGTGGTGAAAATCCTGACCTCCAGGTTCAAGAACAGCTTCTTCCCAGCGACCAGCTTGGACACTGCACAACACTAACCCCAGCAGCTATGGTCTCATATGGACTGTGCCTTTGGTTGCCCCACGGACTCTGCTTTTGTGCTGTTACGGTTACCTAGTGTTGCTGTATTTTGATTACTATATGTTTATCTGTGTTTATTTGTGTTTACAGATTTGTTAAGTAGCAGCATGTAAGACCTCCCTCCACTGTTCGGTGACCGGTACAGGTGACAATCAAACACTTTTCACACTTGCTAGGGCAGAGCTTTCTCTCCCTGACAACCCGCTAAAGAATCTTCTCCGCCCTCAGCCCCGCGACCCTGGAGTGTTACTTAGTGCCACCAGGACCGGCTCCATACCCTCTCTCCCCCCGCACCCCTCCAGTGCCCATCCTCGGCTCGGCTCGGCGCGGACACCCACGGCTCCAATCTCATGCAAACACAGAGCAAGGCACGCTACAGACCCGGGCCGGGTGTTAAACTCTCCCCTCCCTCCTCTCTCCCCTGGTTCACAGGTACAGAAGCTGTCCTTCTGTAGAAACGCTATGACCTGGGATGGGAATCTAGACCGGCCGGGCCGGGCCGGGCTAAACCCGGACCCATTTATTCACAAAATGCTGGAGTAACTCAGCAGGTCAGGCAGCATCTCGGGAGAGAAGGAATGGGTGACGTTTCGGGTCGAGACCCTTCTTCAGAAGTTGTCACCCATTCCTTCTCTCCCGAGATGCTGCCCGACCTGCTGAGTTACTCCAGCATTTTGTGAATAAATCGATTTGTACCAGCATCTGCAGTTATTTTCTTAAACCCGGACCCGGCTTCGATCCTCCTCACTCACCTCGGTGGCTTTGTAGAAGATGTTGTTTCCGATCTGGACCACTTCCAGGTTCTGCTCCTGCTCGTTCCTGGCGCATTTGATGTAGGTCATCCAGCTGCGGTGGTCCTCTTGGCTGGCGTCTATGAAATACCGCACCGTGCCGTCGTCATTGAAAACCTGCCACCAAGCGAGGCGAGGGAGAGGTTAACGTTGACCCGGGGCATCAACCTCACCACCCCCTCCCCCTCCCCTCAGACCCAGGGCATCCATCTCACCACCCCCACCCCCTCCCCTCAGACCCAGGGCATCCATCTCACCACCCCCACCCCCTCCCCTCAGACCCAGGGCATCCATCTCACCACCCCCACCCCCTCCCCTCAGACCCAGGGCATCCATCTCACCACCCCCACCCCCTCCCCTCAGACCCAGGGCATCCATCTCACCACCCCCACCCCCTCCCCTCAGACCCAGGGCATCCATCTCACCACCCCCACCCCCTCCCCTCAGACCCAGGGCATCCATCTCACCCCACCCCCCTCCCCTCAGACCGAAACACTCACAGCGGCCCACAACTTTACAACCGGGAGGCACTGCGCAGTGGGAGCAAGGACATGTGTCCGCCAGTCAAGGCTTTGAGTCTGAAGAAGGGTCTCGACCCGAAACGTCACCCATCCCCTCTCTCCAGAGATGCTGTCTGGCCAGTTGAGTTTTTGTGTCTGTCTTTGAGTATAGGAGTGGGGAGGTTACGGTACAACTTTATAAATGACACAAAATACTGGGCTGTGTGCTTTTTATTGTGTAACCCAGCACCTGCAGATCCCCGTGTCTACAAAGTTGTTTAGGACGGGACTGCAGCTGATGGTTTATACCGAAGATAGACACAAAGTGCTGGAGTAACTCCGCGGGTCAGGCAGCACCTCTGGGGGGAAAAGAATAGGTGTTTCGGGTCGGGACGCTTCCTCCAGAGATGCTGCCTGACCCGCTGAGCCGCTGACCACTCCAGCATTTCGTGTCTACCTGCTATAAAACGTTGGCTGGAGTGTGGTGTGCAGTAACGTGCACCACACGATAACAAGGGCGCACAAGAAAGTGCAGGCGCTGGAAGCTTGTGCAAAGCACAAGGTGCTGGAGACACTCATGGGCTCAGGCAGCACCCGTGGGGCGAATGGAAGGACACGGTTTCAGGTCGGAACCCTTCTTCAGACTGCTGTGATTTTTTCACGCTGAAAAAAAGGGTCCAGACCCGAAACGTCGCCGGTCCGTTCCCTCCACAGATGCCGCTTGACCCGCCGAGTTCCTCTTTGACTTTGTCTTTTGCGCTGCGATTTATTCCTCATCGCCACTACCATCCGACCCATGGAAAGGCATCTCACCCCGACCTCCAATCCCCCAACGGCCGGTTGAAAGGTTACCCCGAGCCCCCCTAACCCTCCACCGCCATCCCCTTCCCCACCCCCCTCCCACACCCGAATCCCCGAGTCACCCATTGAGAAGTGAACCAGACACCCTGGAGGCCGGAGAGGAGTGCCCTTGTTCGGGGCAGGTGAGATGCAGGAGAGAGCTGGCGAGTAGGAAACCAATTTGAAGGAAGTGCGAATTAAAATACACCAAAGTAACAACATTTCGTTAAAGATGTGTCGGATCAGGAAAAGTGCGCAATCTGGTTTCAACGAGATTATTATTTGAAACAGTAAAACGCAAATAAACCCGGCAGGGCGAATTTAAAGTAAGATTAAACAAACTATCAAGAGAACAGGACGCGGGCTGATTGAGAAATACAGACAGATCAAGAGAGGTGGAGACGACGAAGATAAAACGAAGACTGTGAGACGGATAAAGGAATAGCAGAAGTAAAAGACGCGTTGGGGAAACATTATAGACCCAATGATGTGGAGGTAAGATCCATACAGTCGCACAGCACGGAAATAGGCCATTCGGCCCGTCTCGTCCATACCAACCCCATCTAAGCTGCTCCAAAGACGTACATTTATTTAGGTTAATTGGCTTGGTATAAATGTCAATTGTCCCTAGTGTGTGTAGGATGGTGCGGGGATCGCTGGGCGGTGCGGACTCGGTGGGCCGAAGGGCCTGTTTCCGCGCTGTATCTCTAAACTAAACTAAACGAAACTACTTGCCCGTATTTGGCCCGTACCCCTCTCAATCTTTCCTATCTATGCACCTGAACAAGTGTATTTTAAATGTTGTTATTGCACCTGCCTCGGATACCTCCCCCGGCAGCTCGCTCCCTTTCCCCACCACCCTCCGGGTGATAAAGAGATCATGTGAACCAGATGGTTGGTGGTCCCTGGAGCCAGGTGCGCCCTTCTCTGCCCGGACAGCGAGGCGCCATTCCTCTGTCCTGGTCAACAGCTAGGCGTTCCCCCTCACCAGGGGAATGGGTGGGCATCCATATAACAGGTTGATATCCCCGTAACCAGGTGAACAGGTTAGTATCACAGAAACAGGGTGGTGATCCAGTAATCAGTTGAACGGGTTGGTATTATGTAACCAGGTGAACGAGTTAGTATCACTATAACCAGGGTAGCAGGTTGGTTTTACTATAACCAGGTGAACGGGTTGGTTTTACTATAACCAGGGGAACAGGTTGGTTTTACTATAACCAGGTGAACGGGTTGGTTTTACTATAACCAGGTGAACAGGTTAGTTTACTGTAACCAGGTGAACAGGTTACTATCCCTGTAACCAGGTGAGTGTGCTGCCGATCGTGTAACCAGGTGAACTGTTGGGTTCCCTGTACCCAGGTGAGCGCCGATAACCCTGTCCTTACCTCCCACATCAGGTTATTGTTCTTGAACAGGTCCACGTGTTCCGGGGAGATGACTGTGCCGGTGAACGGCCCCATCTCGGTGCCGGGTTTA